>NW_027497344.1:0-162604 GCF_021521415.1 Bidens hawaiensis | reverse complement strand
CCGCCAGCTCCTTCTTCAGGCGCGCAACCTCACTCTCCAGTGAAGATTTTTCAGTGACAGACTGGACAAGAGCCTGGTCACAGCGCCTCCGCGACAAGCTCCAAGTCGCGCGCTCTGCGCGCGTACTTGGCAGCAACCCGCCTCCGCCGCCTGCAGCTTCTCCCGCGCCGCAAGAAGCTCATGCCCGCGCTTCACGAAGGCGCTGTTGGCACTGGCTCTGTTCTCACTGAGCTCGGCTTGGAGCTTTTCAGCTCTCTCGCGAGCATCAGAAAGATGCCAAGCAGACACCTTAGCCTCTTGCTTGGCTTCCGCAAGAGCATCACGTACTTTTACGTAATCAGAGCGAAGCTCTTGGGAGGCAGCAAAGAAGGCCTACCCAGCAAACATGTGATCGTTGAGCAGGTCGTCGCGAGTGCGGTCCTCCTGGAACCTCCTTTCAGATGGAGGCACAGTATGAGCCCAGAATTCCGCACACACACCCATAGACTGAAAGGTGCTGTCTTCAGTTATATTCCATCTTGGGCGGTAAGTGTGATCGGCTTCCTGCAAAAAACAAAGAAATTGTCTAAGTCATGAAAGCATTAAGATGGAAATCCGCGCATCGGAGCAAAAAAAGAACCATTACCTGCGGGGACGAAGCAGAAAAGTCAGCGCCAGACACACGAGAAGGCTCCGCCGCGAAACTTCGTGGCGCTGAAGGGGCTGGCGCGGGGCGCCATCGGAGTCTTCACCTTGAACCTCCTCATCCTCCTCTGAAATAGGCCTCTTCTCCTGCGACCTAGAATCAAAATCGGTCTCGCGGGGAGGGCTATGCGCAGGAGGAGGTGAGGGAGGTCTAGACGCCGCCAGATCGGCGCGCAAAACGGCCTCCTGCTCCTTACTGATCCCGATGAGGGGAGAATCATCGCTTGCAGGAGCAGGAGCAGAGCCAGCGGCACTGGCGCCGGCGCCAGGAGTGCTGCCAGAAGCTTGTACGCCAGCTACGGCTTCTATGAAAAAATCAACAACAAGAAATGGTTAATGACTTGATCGAAAAGAAAGTCAGAAAATAAGAGCGCAATACGTACCTTGGCGCAACTACGTTCGCGCAGCAAACATCGCCATGAAGTCCATTCTACCCTTCTTTGAGGGTAAAACGGGGGACTTCGAAGCGACCTCTGGCGCAGCCTCGGCATCTTGTTGCGCTGTCGCCGGCTCTACAAACATTTGAGTAAGACAAGATTCATTAGTAATCCTATAAGGATCGCGCTCATAGAAACATAAAGGATAAGCAAAGTTTACCTGTCGCGGGCGTTCCGCCGCGCGAAGGGAAGAGGTAGCGGCACCATGCCTCAGGTGGACAGGAGGTCTGCCTACTTTTATAGGCAGGGAAGACAAGGAAACCCTGGTGGTAAACTCTTGGGTTTTCCCAAATCCCCCGCCTTAGTAGGAGGATCCTGAACAACAGGGGGCATCATCCTTCTTCTGCTTCTTACTGGCCCCTGCGCCAGTTTTCCCCTTAGCTTTACGCTTTAGTTGGGGCGGCTCCTCCTCCTCCTCCTCCTCCTCCTCTTCCGCGAGCTCCAGCTCGTAGTTTTCGAGCGCATCTACATTACACACAACAGAAGTGTTAGCAACATTTGGTATTATAAGGGAATATGCATAACTACAAAGGCTTACCAGGCGCATCGCTATCGAAGACAAATCCCAGATCAACAGGGATGAACATGTCATCAAAGCGATCAGGGAAACCAACTTCCCCAGCGCCAAGCGCGACGGATCCACCCTCCATGTGCTCATCATAGGCAGCATGGATATACTCCTTGGTGACTGCACAAAACAAGTCAAATAAGTTCAGCAAAAAGAATTATATTCGCGCAGAAGTAAAGCAATGAGATAAAACTTACATAACCCGTCGACTTGGATAACGGGCTCAAGCGCGCTGTCCGCCCACCTCTTGCTCATACCAACCCCCACCAGCGCCTCCTCACAAATGTTCTTGGCGGGGGATGGTTCAGCGGTCAGCTTATTAACCCAGGCGCCAGTTGGGTTCTTGAGGACACCCACATCCGCAGGCGCAGAAGAAACCGAGCGCATGGTCATACGGATGGGGATCACACCAGCCCTTATGTAAAAGAACCTCTCAGACCAGTCATGAAGGCTCTTGAATGAAACAGTGGAGCACTTCACCTTCTGACTGCGAGGAACGAAGGAGAACCAACTGTCTTGGATCTTGGGCTTGTAAAAAAATTGAAAGCGCCGAGGGGTGGGCTCCTCGCGCTGGGATTTGCACATGAACTCAAAGTGAGTCATGCGCACAAGTCCAAACGGATGGACTTGGGATATATGAATCCCATAAAATTGGAGCAGTGCACCCACAAACCTTGTCATCGGGAGACGAAGGTTGCAGTGGGTGAAAAAATGGCTATATAGGGATATATAGCCGGCAGGCGGATCCGCCGCCGTTTGCCCGGCTGCAGGCAACATGCAGCCAAACAGGGTGGGAAAACCCTGAGAGGCTATAAGGCTGTCAAGATCAGCCTGCCTCAATTTGCAGGGGATTTCATTCCACCTCTTCACCGCCTTGGTCCTCCCTACCTCCTCCGATGAGCCCTCAGCAGCCTTCTTCCCCTTGCCGGTCTTCTTCAATGTAGACATGACTAACGATTTTCTACGGCAATGGATGGGGGAGATTATATTGTCTGAACTATCAGACATACAACTGTAAAATCAAACAAGGGAAACCTCTGAAGAACAGATAGCTGGAAGCAGAACAAGGGTAATCGGAATACAAGGAAATAAAGAAAACAGCTATGAATATTAAACAAGAAGATGAAGGATAAAAAAAAATCAAAGGGCTGGCTTTTATAGGCCCAGGAGAGAGAAATTTTGGTCCTGAACGAACTTCACGCGCCCCCACTCGCATGTATAAGCCACTACGAGCGAGACAGGTGTCCCTGACACTGTGTGAGGGGACATGAAAGGAAACTATACGGCTGCTGCCAGAGTTCACGCGCCACCACTCGCAGGACCGGACCAACGCGAGCGCGACACGTGTCCCTGACAGCATGTGAGGGGACACGAAAGGCAACTGTAGCACCTCGAGCACACGAAAGGCCTGACACGTCTCAATCACTGACCCATGTCAGCAACAACCAACCACGTACAGAGACGATTCGTTTGCAGCCGCGCAACGATGAATAGTAAGAAGAAAAAGACAAAACCCCTACTAAAAGAGCAAACTTTAAAGTCTAATATCTATCTTGCCTCGCTCGCGCGAGACAAGACACACATTAGACTGGGGGGGCTTGAAGAGGTATGTACCCGCCTCAACACCGAGCGAGGCGGGTCAACCCACAAAGATACAGACAAGTGACTTGAAATCAAGACATTATGAAGGCACAAAGCCAAAACCTATGCGCATGGCGCATATCACATATGCTCATGCATCACATGCTCAGGCATCATATGCCCAGGCACCACACATGCTCAGGCATCATATGCCCAGGCACACATATGCTCGCGCATCACGCATATTACATATGCGCGCGACGCATCAGCGCGCGGCGCATATCACATGCTCGTGCATATCACATCTGCGCATGAAACATCTGCGCGTGAGAATAAAGAGAAGAACTCGCGCATCCTCAGGATTGGCGCATATCACACATGCACATAATCAACCTCGTCCTTATCCAAATCAGGATTAGGGCAACCTTGATTGTGCACGTCAGACAACCTTCCAGAATGTATCTTTTTAAGGAATAAGAATATGCTGATGTTGACAGCTGCCAGATGAAAGGTGGACAACTCAGAATAACACATGTGCTACCACGTGATTACAACCAATGAGAAAGCACCAGGTGTCCCAGAGGACACGTGGCGCAGAGCAATTGGAGGAGGCCAACAAGGCTGAGCCCAATCAGTGGAAACCCTAGCACTATAAATACAGCATCAAGGAGAGACACTCAATCATCCAACAACTGACAGTTACAGCCAGTAACATACACATTCACTCACAAACAGTTACACTCTCAATCACAGAAATCTACAGAGTATTCAGCTATTAAGCAATACTCTCCAGATTTCCTTACTCTGATAGCATTATCTTCTCCTACAGATACTTATTCTCACACCGGAGGGTTACCCCAAAGAGGACCCCTCTGTCCCTTTCTGAGGGGTAAGTTAACGGTGCTGTTCATTTTGTAGGTGGAAGAACACTGATCCAGGAAAACCATCGGTGAAAGAGTATAATCACACCCGAGGAAAGTAGGTCGTCTACCAGTGAGTCGATCCACGCTTCTTCAGCCGGGTAAGAGAGAGAGAGAGAGAGAGGACTTCTGAGCCAAACAGTTCGTTTCATTAGCCGAAATTGGAAGTTGCAGGCTAGGTTTTGAAGGCAATGAGAGGGTTACGTGGTGGCTGGGGGTTTCAAAGTTAGGACACCCCTCGGCGGAAAACCGTTTGTGGTGGTGATGGATAGAAGTTGACGCTGGATGATGGCAAAGAGTAAGAGAGATAGAGAGAGAGAGAGAGAGAGAGAGAGAGAGAGAGATTATTTATTTGTAAATATATTAACTGTTTTATTCAATTATTAAATAAATATGTAAATTTACAAAATTAGCCTCATTCTTAATGCATATTACCAGATTTAACGAGAAAAGTTAACGGGGTTAGTGCCAAAGGACGTAACCTGATAGGGATTTGAAACATCAAGTATGTTCTCTGACATTAAGTTTGCTAAAGGACTACTGTTGAAAAAACGTTCTAACATAAAGGACGTGTTTTGCCATTTTGTCTTGCTTTTTAAAAAACTCTTAAATTTTTGTTAATAATTTTAAAAATATTCATAATTTTGTAGGTCCCCACCCGCAGTCTTTCCTCGAGCTGAAAAGAAAGTTGAGCGGATCTGCCTCCCAGAGGATGTTTATGTCAATAAGTTTTATAAGAAGCATCCTGAATCATTGCATGAAGATCCTATCAAGTACTTTTTTGACCTTACTGTCCGGATTATTTTAATTTTCGGTCATATATGTGCAACCCACTGTCATGAACATTATCTTGATTTCAGATGCTCTTTTATCTGTATAGGCCTCATTGCTCTTAAAGATCTTATGCATCAGACTAATCTTCACATCTTTTTGCTGTAGAATCTGTGATTTTGACCCGGCCCCTTCACGCATATTTGGTTCCCGGGTGCTTGAATTAAAAGAGCAAGGTGTCGGTGAAGTGGAAGCTATAAATGTAGCAGATGTAAGTATCTATTAAGGGTGTAAACGAGCCAAGACGAGCCGAGCCAAGCCAAGATTGTCTCGTTCCAAGCTCTTTATCTAAAGCTCGAGTTCGGCTTGTTTGTTATTCATATAAACTTGTAACTTGTTTACAAATAGTTTATATAAGATAATATGTATTGTATAGTTCTTTAACTTATTTTTATCATAATTATAAATATTTTAATAGTTATTAAATAAATATATTTTCAATATATTAAATAAGAATTATGTAAATAAAAGGTTCGGTTAGGCTTGCGAGCCAGCTTGAGCTCGAAAGTGAAGCTCTGGTGTGTTTAGTAAATGAGCTTATTTTTACGCTTGAGCTTGTTTAAGCTCGGTTTGATTCGGACTTTTAGCGATCCAATCTCGAGTAGCTCACAAGCGGCTTGGCTTGTTTACACCCCACATCTAGTATCTATAAAATTTAACCTTGTTAAGTTGAGTCTATTAATAAAATGTAGCAGACCTAATCGTGACAGGCTGGGTAAAGTGGTATATAAAAAATTTTAGTTTTCGGACAAAGACCATTTTCCACGTTTCATATCAAGTCAATCAGACCCACCCGTTTCAATCCACACAAAGTATTAATGTAAGTTTAAATATGTTGAAAAAATAATATATGAGGTTTTATGCATTTTAACAGGCGGAGTATTTCTAAAAAGAAGGCGTGCAAACGACTTAAAGAAATTGCAAAACTAAGAGGAACAAAACCGCCTCCAAACCCATATCCAAGTGCTGTAAAGGAGATACAGGCCGAAGAGAAAAAATATGTTCATGACCGTTTCTTCAATCCAAGAATCTTGGAAATTGTTGACAAGCTTAAGGAGCAACAGGCTGCTGAGATGCTAGATAGAGGCAGGCCAGGTGGCATGTAAAAACACGACGTTTAGTTGTTTTTCACATTAAGGTTCTTGGTTGTTACTACATTAACATTTTGCGCGTTATTGCTGGTTATAATAAACATTGAGCAGACGCGCGGTAATGACTCAAGATGTTATGGAAATCTAGTCATAGAATCCATGGTTTTGGAATCTTTGCATGTTATGGAGAATAATTTATTCTGGTAAAGAAATTTAAAGGGCTGTAATTTCTTTTACTTTAAGATGATGGTTCCCTACATATGAGTTATTGGGTCAAAAGAGTTTTGATACCTTTCTTGAAGAGTAAACACAACACAAGTACTACTTTCCTCTTTGTCTTTGGCTTTGGTGTAAGTAGGTCTAATTCCTTTTCTTTCTAGACTAGAGTTGCGTATGTTTATGGTGCCAACTTGTACCTAAACCAAAGTCATATGAATACATACGAATACTTTTAATAAAGGTTTGAATCCATCTTTAGTTTTCTGTCTTTAACCCTTTTTTGTAGGTTTCATGCTTACAATAAACTTTCTTTTACTTGATTTTATAGCTTAAAATTTGTAATAAAGAATTCTTATAGGTACATATAGTATATAGATCAGCTTTTAATTTTGACATGAAAAACATTTGATTTGAATTATTCGGTATTGACCATTAATCCGTTTAAAACAAGAATAAATATATGTTTTATAAGGTCAATCTGCCAATTTGTGTAAACATGATACCCATTTATTTACAATCTACCAACTAGTTTAGATAAATCTAGGTTATGGGCTTTGTTATATGACACCATGTGTGTGTTACGGCTGTTACTTTAACACGAATAATCAAGTTGGTGATATGTCATTATGTTGGTTTTAGGGCCGTAAACGAACCAAACCAAACTGAACCAGACGAGACTTTGTCCGTGTTCGTCCGTCAAGCTTTTGTCGGACAACAGATGGTAAACGAACACTCTACCTAACGAAATTTCATGTCCGTGCATGTCCATTAAGAAATTAAGTTTTTCCGTGTCCATTTATGTCCGTTCGTTAATATTGTAAACGGACACTAACATATCAACAAATACTAACGAACCCTATTGGACAAACGACCACTAGTGGACACTAAATGACAAATGAACAATAACCGACACTAATGTGCATTAATGAACAAATGTACATAACGGACACTAATGAACATTAATGGGCAAACATACATACATGAAGGACTCTAATGAACAAAAGAACATTAACGATTAGAGTTTGTTTGATTTTTCACTTGGCTTATATATTAGGCCATGAGGACCGAGTAATCTAATAGACAACCAAATAAATAAAATATGTTAATTACAAAATATTATACATTACCGGGTGGACAAACATAAGATCACTAACATACGGATGCTACAGGACGCTACCTGGCAGATGTTCACGAACACTATTGAACGAACGCGACCTTTGTTCGTGTTTGCCTGTTAAGCTTACCGAACAAATTTTTTTTATTCATGTCCGGTTCATTTATAAAACGGACCAATATAAACAAACTTTTTGCCGAACAGACGATTGGACATCCGGTCCTTTACAGCCCTAACTGGTTTATTAATTCAAATCGTCAACCCAACAACCTGAGATGAATATGTGCAATTATCACCTCTTATAACTTGTACTCTCCAACCTAAGAGCGCAAGTTCCTGCAACACATGGTTAAATACTACATATATAATGAGTACTATAATTCTAGAAACATAAACCTGTTTATTTAAAGTTTTAGAGCATTCTTAATGGATTTCCTATCTTCATCTTTAAAATTTAACTAAAAATTACAATTTCTTTAATTTATAGATCATTTTCTAAAAACTTCCTCCAACCCATGCTTCATTCTCATCTCTATATTCTTATTTATTATTTTTTTATCTTTCTTTCATTCTCATCTCTAAATTCTTATTTATTATTTTTTTATCTTTCTTCCATTTATAATCTTTAACTTCTAACTATTTTGTCTTATTATTATTTTCAATATAAATTAATTTCTAATATATAATTATAGAATGGTAGTTGGAAATTCTAAATTTGGAGACATTCTTTAACATTTCAATAAAATTTATAAATAGTGTTTGAAGATAAAGAACGAGTTGGAGACAAAATAACCCATATACACTTTACTTTAGCTTTAATTACATTTTCTTTCGCCTAGATGTTAGACTTGTTGGGTCCACTCTTCTCTACTACAAATATCAGCTCAAACTCCTCTAAAATCCCTACAAACAAAATAAATAAATAAAAACAACAAATAAATTATCAAAAACCACACACGTGTCACCCTCCTATTGGCCTACCACTCCTGTTTCATTCTGATCTTTTCACAACTCATATTCTCTCGAACACTCATGGCCACACCCACCACCACCACCACCACCACCACCACCACAGTTAACCTTAACCCACTCTTTTCACCCAACACTCCAACATCAAAATTATTAAGATTAAGATCAAGAAACCCAAATCCAATCACCATTCTTTTCAAAAGATCAAATCTT
The DNA here is from genome assembly GCF_021521415.1 of Bidens hawaiensis. Taxonomy (NCBI): domain Eukaryota; kingdom Viridiplantae; phylum Streptophyta; class Magnoliopsida; order Asterales; family Asteraceae; genus Bidens; species Bidens hawaiensis. The sequence goes on along the minus strand of NW_027497344.1, from coordinate 153,977 downwards.
TACAGCCCCCAAATCATTAAAACCCATAAAAATACACCCCAATGTTCCACAAACCCCACAGTTTCAGATGACAAAGATAACGTCATCAAAGATCAAGATTCATCAATTTCTCCCAACCCAGATCATAATATCGAAAACCCACAAAAGCCCACCTCAGATCAACAAAACCCGTCAACAAACTCTTTGATTTCAAGAGGGTTAGTTCTTGATTTGGGCTTAAATGGCTCTTGGGACAGTTTTGAAGTTGGCTGCCCTGTGGTTAAAAGATTCTTGAGTGATGAAGAAGAGAGGTGGTACATGTGGTACACCGGAGGGAATTCGATCGGGTTGGCGGTTTCGAGCAATGGGGTCCACTGGGAAAGAGGTAAAGGTGTTGTTCAATCCAATAGTGAGGTGGGTTTGGTCCTGAAATCAAGTGATGATTGGTGGGCTTTTGATACAAATGGTGTGATGCCTGGTGAAATACTGGTTATGTCTAGTTCGAAGAATAGGGCGAACAATGCGGTTTATTGGTTGTATTATACGGGTTTTAGTAACGAAAAGGTCGAGTCTTTAGACTACTCGCTTGAGTTTAGGTTAAAAAACCCCGAAATTTGTGGTAAGAATGGTGAATTTGGGAATATTTGTAGGTCGTTGCCCGGTTTAGCGATGAGTCAAGATGGTAGGCATTGGGCTAGAATAGAAGGGGAGCATCATAGTGGATCCTTATTTGATTTAGGATCCGAAGGCGAATGGGATTCGATGTTTGTTTCATCCCCGCGGGTCGTGTTACATAGTAATGGTGATCTTAGGATGTATTACCACTCGTTTGACTCGGAAACGGGCCATTTTGCAATCGGGCTGGCCCGTTCACGTGATGGTATGAGGTGGGTGAAGCTTGGGAAGATCATAGGGGGTGGGGGTGGGGGTGGGTTTGATGAGTATGGGGTGATGAATCCTTGTGTAGTAAGGAACAAGAAAGATGGAGGTTATTATATGGTTTATGAAGGTGTGGGTTTTGACGGTGGGCGGTCAATCGGGTTGGCCCAATCTTTAAACGGGCTACAAGACTGGCATAGGGTTCAGGGTGGGCCCATTTTAAGACCCGCCCTGGAGACTGGGTGTTGGGATGATGGGCGGGTCAGGTCACCATACCTGGTTCACATGGAAGGCGAGAAAGATGAATGGAGATTGTATTATCAAGGGGTTGGGCAAAATGGGAGTTCGGGAATTGGGATGGCGGTTTCGGAAGGAAGTGATGTGACGAGTTTTCGTAGATGGACCGGGTTTCATTTGTGAATGTTATACTTTTATTTTGTTTTGTAAATTCGTGATACATAATTAATTATACGTTTTGTGATTATAGATTAAAATGTTGTATTGTAGGTTATTTGCTCACCAATGATATGTAAACAAAAAGTTAATTAATTGTGTTTTGCACGATAAACGTGTTTGTAACAAACTTCTTTCAAGTTCTTGTAGTCAAATACAAAAACTCTAATTCAATGTTTTATGTGCACAAACATCTTCCGTTTAAAACTAATAATTTCTTGTTGTAAAACCTGGATCTTGTGTTTTTTTAGACCCGTAAAACCGCTTTGGAACTGCCCGTCTTACATAACGGAAGGCATGTGCCGGACCACAGAAACGACAAACTAAACCTGTCGGGTTTGGTGGGTCGGTTGCACCGATTCTTTTACTGGTTTGATGTCTTGAACCATTTTTCTTTTCTTTTTACCTTCTTCAAAGTAATAGTTTGTATTAAGATGATAAAAAAAATGGTTGATGGTTGTAATACATGTAGGTGACTGCAAAATGAAACATATCTATATCTATACAATATATATTGTATAAAGCAAATTCAAGGGACCTCTTAAATTTTAAGAGGTAAAACCTTGATTGCTTTAGATACAATCTACATTGCATAAAAATTTTGAATCTTAAGGGTAATGTGGTCATTTGATTACACTATGTACGATTAGTATTATTTGGTTAAAAAATATTTCCAACTATTGTCATTCAACTTAGATCAACTTTTGTTAATTTAATGAATAGTTACATATTACCCCCTTATCTTAAATCAACTACCCCACAATATTAAAACGACTATAACTTTTTCACATGTTAATATATTTTTTTAAAACATTACACCATAAAACGAGTATTTTATTCACTTTAATTTGAGTATGGTATTGCTATAGTTCCTTAATTTTTGAAAAATAACATGCCACGTGATAGCCAGTTATGACCGAAAATGGGTCGGATCATGCAAGTTCGGGTCATGGGTCTTAACGGCTTATGGTCGAAATGGGTCGATAAAAAAAGATTAATTTGGTTATATTCAGGCCCGGATGGTTCAGATTGAAAGATGTCAAGTTAGAATAGAAACTCAGGTTAGAATGGTGTCGGGTCGACTATTTGATTATTTGTATAATATCTTCCACTCTGGACTTCTTAATCAGTATCCTCGAAAACCTCATCCCCACACTCGTTATGGCGCGTACCGTCACCAGATTGCGCACACACATGCATTATGTGACACGCTTACCGGCACAAGTTAAGAGTCCAGTGTCATGTTACATGCATACCATGGCAAGGAGGCTACCGTTCGATGCAGTTTTTACGTGTGTACCCCGCCGCATCGTTTGGCTAGTATATATAATATATATGAGTAGTAAGGGTTAAACGGTCAGTCAATTTACACGATGCTTCCAAGTTTTTCAAACCGGACCAAACTGTTGAAACGCCAAACTAAATATTTCAATCTCAAACCAATCCGTTAGCTCACTCATTTGGGTCCAATTATGGTTAAATATATACCCATTCGTTACCTGAAACCATATCTTATATAAACTCACCTAAAGAGCCGACTTGAAATACAAAATACTCTATACATATGATTTTGATAATTTTAGGTTTTAACGACTTCAACATATTCGGGTATCACAAAATGTAAACCGGAAACCATACCAGTTATATTAGGCGCCGCGTGTAAGAAAATATAAGAAGAAAAGGAAAGATAAACATGGATCTAATCTAAAGCACATGTAAAATTGAAGAAGGGTAGGTAGGTAGGTACCATACCATAGAAAAGCATCAAATGGTGAGAATCAAGCACTCTATATAAAGCCATCATTACATTATTCCAAAGTTGAGACTGGTCTATTATTATGGAGTCTGGTTACATACAACTTTTCATTTATATCATCTTTGTAACATTATCACACTCCAAATCCATCATCAAGAATCTCCCTGGCTTTGCTGGTCATCTTCCTTTCACTCTTGAAACCGGGTATTTATTTATTTATTTATATAGTATATGTAACTTATTTTTTCTTCGAATAATACTTTTATGGATCTTAACTTATTGTTTTTGTGAAATGATATGTTGGCGTGGGCGCGGACGATGAAATTCAATTCTTTTACTATTTTGTTGAGTCGCAAACAGATCCAGCACACGACCCTCTTCTTATTTACCTGACCGGTGGACCGGGCACTTCCGCGCATTTCCCTTTCCTCTATCAAGTTGGTAAGTTTGTTATGCTCAATTGTACTATAAATAAACAAATACATGATATTATGGCTTGGTTAACTGGTAACGGTTTTTTATTATTGTAAATCAAAACCAGGTGATCATATTTTGCTGAACGTTTAAATAAAACCATTTTATGCTGATAAGTGACAGATTCGGGAGTTTTAGCCGATGGTGCAAAAGAAGTTCAACCTAGAGCGGGTCAAGTAAAACTAAAACGGGTCAAACCAAAATTAGCCAGACCAAAAAAATTGCATTAACTAAAACTACGTATCGAAATGTAAACAACAAATAATGTCAAACATAATAACTGGAATACATATTACAGTTGACTTCCACATTATTTCATCTTTAAAAAACAATCAATTACAACTTCGTTTATAACACAAGCTTGTAATAAATGTTTCTTTTTCAACATTTGATTCAATTACAGCTTAATTGTTATTTTTTCAACATTTGCCTACATCTCTCAGGCCGAACACTGAATCCGCTCGTAATGATGTTGCAGGTCCACTAACCATTCGTTTAGATAGTTCCGGGTGGAATAATTATACACTGGAGTTGAATCCTAATACATGGACAAAGGTAATTCATATTCTTAATTACTCATTTTATATTGATAGTTGTTTTGTAGTATTATAACCGGCGGAATCAAGTGGTTAAGGAACATGTCTTTGATTAGGCTGTCACTTTATGATACGAACCTGTTAACACAACACAACACGGGTTTTAATAGGATTGGGTCTAAGCTTAAGAGGTTTCGTGTCTTAAACAAGTCAACTTGTTTAAGACATGTTAAAACTCGTGTCTAATAGGTTAAAGACTTGTTAAGCTGTTAGTAACCTTTGTAGATTTTTAATTTAAAAAAATAAATAAATATACACTCCTAAAGTCCTAAACCTAAATAAAAAAAAATACATACGACATTTCAATCATGTCTGTCAAAACCCGCTATTAGATTTTTAATGGATGTTATGATTTGCTTCTATGGTTTTTGTTTCAAGTATGTTTATGGATTTGTGATTTTTTTTTCATATATGTTAAAGATTGTGGTTTTTTTTCCAGATATGTTATAGATTATGTATTAATTAAGACTTTTACGTTTTTTTTGAAAATTGTTGTTTCATTAAATATGTATTATTCATTGTTGTTTAAATATGTCTCTTAACAGGCTAACATGTTACTAAACAATCGTGTTTGGAAAAAAACATGACACGATTAATTATAATGTCCTGTCCGTGTTTAGTACAACAAGTAATCGTGTCGTGTCTGACATGTTATGACAACCCTATCATTGGTGTTTTGACGCTATCGCACTATTGAGGAAACAAAAAGAGGTGGTTGTTTGGGGTGGCGGGTGGTGGGGGTTGTTTGGTTATATAAGCTTCCCTCATGGTTGCTTTCTTTGGTTACATGATGAAACATGAAAGATAACAACTTTCTGTATTTGGTAATGTGAACTGACCATTTTCATGATTCATGAATAAGCCTGATACGTTTGAAAACTCAACCACCAAACTTTTCATAAAGTTGTCCTATGCATCATCATCATCATCATCATCATCATCATACTCAGTAAATCCAATAAATAGCAAAACTATGGTAGGGTTTAAGGAGTGTAAGATGTAGGTATTTGTACGGGATGACCTAAAGGCAAAAGACCACGCTAGTTGCTTGGTGTGGGGCCCTTAAGCACCCCAAAGTTATCTGCAGTTAGGCATGTAAATGAACCGAACGTCCAGTGAATTCAGCGGGAAGTTCGTTTATTTAATAAACGAACGAACAAGACCAAAAAATTGTGTTCGTTTAATTAAACGAACGAACATGAACACATGTTTCGTTCGTTCGTTCGTCTATGTTCATGAATGTTCGTTTATGTTTGTTTATTTATGTTCGTTTATGTGTTAGCAGAAATGAATTAAATATTTTTTTGGATAAGTTATCCACTTACAAGTTTTGTATTTGTTAATTTTTGTTCATTTATGTTTATTTATCTTTGTTCAATTATGTTAAACGAACATAAACGAACACAAGTGTTTATTTTTTAAATAAACGAACATAAACTTAAATATTCGTTCGATTAAGCATTCGTGCTCATTTAAAGTTAAATAAACAAACAAACACTAACATACCCTTGTTTATGTTCGTTCGATTTGTTTACATGCTTTCATTATTTACGTTGATAAATATATTGGTCTCAATTTCTAGGCTTTGCCGATTTTATTTGTGTCCGTTTGTGTTCGTGAACCTTTCGTGAACGCATTCATTTCCTTAATAAACGAACATGGACATAAAATCTCGTTCGGTAAGTGTTCGTGAACCGTTCTTGAACAAATTTTTTCCTTAACGAACGAACATGAACAAGATCTTGTTCGCTCGGTTCGTTTACAGCCATATCTGCAATTTCGAGGAAAACTCACCCGTCTGAAGACTCACTAGTGGTAAAACCCAGACGCCTTCAGGATCAAACTAAGGATCACAAATATCTCAGTCTCTCCTTCACTGAGCCACCCATGGCCCCAAAGTGTTGTTTGTTATTGGACCCGTGTCTCCATTAAGAAACCTAAACTTTCTACTAGTACATCACATGAAAATGACCAAAACCAAAAATTATGTAAAACCCATACGTCTTCAAGATCAAACTGAAGATTACAAAAATCTTAGTCTTTCTTCATTAAGCCATTTGTACCCCTCAAAATATTGTTTGTGGATATTGAACTAGGCCTTTATTGAAAAACTTAAACATTGAAAGGGACCAAAATCAAATCAAAATTATTGAGATTTGTTTAGTTTGATTTCTAGATCGGCTCTTCAATACTACTAAGATAAGTTATCCTTTTCTTTTTTTATATTTCTTTAACATCCAATCGTCATTTAATTTATGATAATTACTTTAATTAATTATCAAATATATGTAGGTCCTTTTCTTCCCTCCTGACCTCCGACTCTTTTATATTATCGTAACATTACCTATACTAGGTTAGAACCCGTATAGTACACGAGATGGTAACAAACAAAAACAACATATAATTGAATCTAATAATATAAATATATAACATACATTTTTGGATGCATACTATACAAACAACTACAAGTTTACAATATCATGCGTAAAAAAAATATTAAATTTCATAAATATGCAACTCACCATTCCCTAATTGTCATTGCATACAACAAATTCTAGATGTATTTGTGACATCAACGTTTTTATCAAATACAAGGAGTCTATATTCTTCTCGCAGTATCGGTTATTGAACGTATAGTTTTATATAAAATTTGATACATTTACCCTTTTGACACATGTAACATATTGGGTTAACCTTGTCATTTTTCTTTTAGATAATTTTTCTTAACTTGCAACCAAAACTGGGATTTGCATCCTGATGTACAACTGCAACTTATATACCAAAATGACTCAAATATCCTATGACTGTTTAGAGACTTGTTTACAATATGCTGTAAACTGAAGCTAAACCTATTGTTAAACATTTTTCAAAGTTACCCTTGTATCCAAAATTACAGCTTATGAGTCCTACAAAATAATATAAAACATTTTCCAAAGTTACCCATTTTCCAAAGTTTACAATCTGCTGTAAGTACGACAAGAAATCCTTAGAATAATAATATAAAATAATAATGGTATTTGATAAAAAAATTCAAAATAAGCAAATATATTTCTATAAAACATCCACAACAACATTTGGGTACATGAAGGGATAGAATGATATTTCCTCTTTTTTTTTTACTTATCTCTTGAAGAGGTAGGTTCCCGCAAAGCCAGTTGAACCCGCAAGACTCACCTTGAAGAGGTACGTCTGCGCAAAGACCAACTGGATCCGCAGGAACTACCATGCTCAGAGAGATGAATACCTTACACGCAGTAAGCCAGCTGTCCCCGCAGGAAAGCCTCCCTTGGTACAGTACCCTGCCTGTTCCCGCAGCTGTGGGTACAAGCCAAGAAGGAAGGCTACCCGCACTAACAGTAAGGCTACACGCACAAGGCACTAACTCTTATACTTCAGCAATGTCACCTGAAGAAAGAATGAGCAGGGTGGGAATATTCCCGCCCAAAAGAGCCAGTCCGTACGCTTCTAGAAGATCTTTTGTACTATACCTACCAAGGTATGGACAAATGGACAAGATCTGACAAAAGCAACCCATGAACCAATCACAGGGTGACAGCTCACTGACAATAGTACGAGGAGGAGCACGCTCCAGTACAAAATGTCACTATCAGCCGCTGCCTACCCACCAACTCCCATCGTGGCACGAACGTAGCCCATAGTTGGTGGAAAAGGAATGTTATATACAGCTGGCCGTACCTGCTTGGAAACCTACCTTCGGCTATAAATACTCCAACACCTTGGAACGGTATCATCATCTTCTCTCTAGCTATTTCTCTCTATATACACTTATATTCAGAGCAACCTAGTCTGATTCTCACGCCGGAGGGTGGTCACAAGGAGGAACCCCCCCCCCCTTCTCAGTGACGAGCTTACGGTGTCTGTTTTGCAGGTTGAGAAGAATAACCATCTTTGCCGGACCTAACCCTCGTGGGAAACATCTACTTAACCCTAAGATTATCCTTAATCTGCCGGGTTCATTTAGTGTTTCTTCTTTGGCGCCATCCGTGCATTAAGCTAGAACTTACTCTTCTTTTTCTCAGTTTTTTCAAATTTCTGGAAAGATGGTTAACGTTACTCCGATGCCAAAGCCACCGGGTAACCAAAAAACTCCGGTAAACACAACCCTAGCTACCGGAGGGAACACCGGTGAATACACGATTGTTACGAACACTACCCCGGTTACCCAAGCTGGGGCAAGTAAAGTAAACAACCCTCTCCTGGGATTCATTGATACCCAGTTGGGGAAACAACAGACGAGACTTCCCCGACAAACACCAGAACAAGTTAAAGCTTGGGCGGAAGCACGTCAGAAAGAATTCCAAGCCGAGTTGGACGAACGTTTACGTTCACTCCAACAGGCCAATGACGAATTCGGAGGCACTCGACAACAGCTCAACATGAGCAATGATTGCGAGTATGTGGATGATGAAGATTGGGAAGAATCTGACAGTGACGCAAACCCACGTCATAAGGCGAAAGGGAAGCGTAAAGAAGCAGACTTCCACTCGAGAAGAAATTACGGAGAAACTTTCAAACCAAAGAACACGGGGGGAAACCCACGTGACTTCTCCAAAACTTTCAGACCAACTGTTGCGAATGCGGGAACGTCCAAATTTGCAAGAGACATTGCGGAAGCAATCGCTCCAAAGAGTGCCAAACAGATGTCCAACGTAGGCACTTATGATGGCATATCTGACCCGGACGATCACATGAACAGATTTATAGCGGGGGCAACCGTCAGTAATTGGACGGAACCCACATGGTGTTACATGTTCCAAATGACACTCGTCGGGGCAGCCAGAGCTTGGTTTGATCGTCTACCGGTCCACCACATCTACGATTGGGCAGACTTCTACACAAATTCAGCCATCACTTCAGTCAACAAAGAAAATATACTGAAGAGCAATGGACGATCCTCAACTGCATCCGGGAAGAAGACGAATCTTTGCTAGACTTCATCACTCGCTTCAACTCAAAGAAGCTAAGTCTGGTCACTATTAGCGAAGATCTTGTTCGCGCCGCTTTCATCCAGGGCGCTGAGTACCCAGACCTCATCCGCACGTTGACAGGTAAAGACGGCATGCCATCCACGTGGGATGTCATCATGACGGCAGCTAAATGCTTTGCCGAAACGGAGAAGCAACTGGGTAGAAATCTTCCCCAGAGCACAAACCTCTACACCCAGAGAACAAGAGAAATAACGTCCGTACCGCCCGACAAAACAAAAAGAGGAAGCTTGGTATTTGGCAGTCAAGGGTAAACTTTGACACCTCATCCAGCTCTCGCCCTCTCTTAGGCGGAAGGGACAACATGCACTCGTCGAACCGGAATCCCAGATGGACGCCACTCACCAAAAGCGTCACCGAGATATTTGCCACCGAGAGGCTCCCATGGCCAAAGGCTCCAATAATCTGACAGCGTCAAAACGCTGATCAGAGCAAATCCTGTGACTTCCACGGGACAAAAGGCCACACCACTGAGGAATGCACATCCTTGAAGGATGTCGTCGAAACATTCGTTAAAGATGGGAAACTCACACACCTCGTGGCGTCAATCAGAAACGGAGGGAGGAAAGACAATCGGTACAAGGGCAATGGACGGAAGCCCGTCGACATCAGCATTCACATGGTTCACGGCAACATCAGAGAAAGAAAACGACGAACAACAGAGCCAAGTGCGTGGAAGGAAGCAGAAGTGCGCTTCCCGCCTGTGCCAGGGGGGCCTAACAAAGAAGGCCCCATAGTCATCAAAAGCCAGCTGGGGCACTACATCACCTCCCGCACCCTTGCTGATAATGGCGCTTCATCAACGGTCATGTATAGGCAGTTCTTCGACAAGCTAGACGACGAAGACAAAGAACGCCTAGAAACAGTTTACGCCTCGTTGGAAGGGTTTGACGGCAGCACAAACACCCCCTTGGGATTCCTATCTTTCCCCGTCACTCTCACGGATGGGAAGTACTCCCGCACAGAAGACGTGGACTTCGTTGTAATGAGGAAGCCACACCACACATACGACATTCTCTTCGGGAGAGATGGGATGGCAAGATTTAATGCCGTGGTGTCTTCGGTCCATGGGATGATGGGATGGCCAACAGCCGAGGGCGTTGCTATGATCACGGGTATTCCCCAGGTATGCATTGCATCTGTCTCATCTAAACCCAAACAAAAAATGGCTAAACCAACCACCTCTAAGCCAGAAGAATGGGCCTTCAATGGCAAATACCCTGACCAGGCCGTTACCATTGGCCCAACGATCACTAATCCCACACGCACCTTACTCAAACGCTTGTTGCAAAAAAATACCGACATCTTCGCGTGGACACCAGCTGACATGACTGGTGTACCTCGAAGTAAGGCGGAGCATAAGCTCAAGGGTGACCCGGCGTTTGCGCCGGTCATACAAAAGCGTCGCGTAATGGGTGCTGAGCAGGCTAACGCGTGTAGAACCCAAGTCAAGGAACTCCTTGACGCAGGCATCGTACGCGTTAGTAAATATCAAACATGGGTTGCAAATCCCGTCATTGTACCAAAATCCAACAAACAATGGCGCATGTGCATAGATTTCAAAGACTTAAACAAAGCATGCCCTAAGGATTGTTACCCGTTACCCGAAATTGACCTTAAGGTAGATTCATTAGCACCGTTTCGCCTTAAATGCTTCCTTGATGCATATAAAGGGTACCATCAAATCCACAAGGCTGTTGACGATCAGGATAAAACCGCATTTCGGACGCCCAATGGCACATTTTGTTAACAAATGATGCCATTCGGACTAAAGAACGCCGGATCCACATACCAACGCCTGATGGATAAAGAGTTTCATACCTAAATCGGGAGGAACTTGGAAGTTTACATGGATGACTTGGTCATCAAAAGCCTCGAGCCAGAGGCGATGTTGAAAGACATCGAAGAAACTTTCAACACGCTCAGAAAAATAAACATGAAGCTCAACCCGAGCAAATGTTCCTTTGGGATGGAAGATGGGAAGTTCTTAGTAGTCATCGTTACCAAAGATGGCTTCAGAGCGAACCCTGACAAGGTTGAAGCCATTATGAAAATGGAATCACCTACTACCATCAAACAGGCTCAGACACTGAATGGACGACTAGTCGCAGTCAACCGCTTTTTGGCAAACCATGCGGATAGGTCGTTCCCATTCGTGTCAACATTGAGAAATTGTTTGAAGAAAACGCACTTCCGCTGGACACCAGAAGCGGAAGCAGCTTTTCAAGAGATTCGGTCACGTTTGGTCGAACTCCCAACACTCACAACACCAGAAATGGGGGAGGAATTAATTCTCTACCTCTCCGCCACAGACAGAGCAACCGGGGCAGTCCTACTAGTAGAACGAAAGGGCATCCAGATGCCCATCTACTATGTAAGCCGCGTCTTAACAGACGTGGAAACACGGTACTCCACCATGGAAAAATTAGTCTTAGCGCTTGTACAGGCTTCACACAGGCTAAGACGATATTTCCAAGGCCACCCAATCACCATTCTCACCAACTTCAAACTTGCAAACGTTCTTGGCAAACCCGAGTTGTCAGGGCGCCTAGCCAAATGGGTAATTGAGTTGGGAGAATACGCGATAAAGTACAAACCAAGACCAGCCATAAAAGGCCAGGTCTTGGCCGACTTTATTGCAGAAGTCCCCGCTTCACGGGTAAAAGAGTGCCATGAAGAGGCTCAGCCATCTCCAGCACAAGACATTAACGATGTCTAGCGACTCTATACTGATGGAGTAGCCAACAACGAAGGTTCAGGCGCAGGGTTGAAGCTAACTAACCCAGCAGGCCAAGAGTACACTTACGCTATTCGGCTGGATTTCCCAAGTACGAATAACGAAGCGGAGTACGAAGCATTCTTGGCCGGATTAAGAATTGCGCGTAAGATGGGGGTGAAAAACATGGAAGCCCACGTGGATTCCATGCTAGTAGCCAACCAGATAAACGGGACGTACACGGCCGTGAACGACACAATGGCCCTGTACCTGGCACAAGCAAAAACCCTTATGCGCGATTTCAACGATTGCAAAGTTGTGCACATCAAGCGAAGCGAAAACAAATCTGCGGATGCGTTAAGCAAGCGTGCATCGTTAGCCTTCACCCACTTGGGAAAGGACATCCGCGTTGAACTTCTTGGAGCACCATCAGTCCCGCACAAGGAAATTTGTGTCATCCAAACCGGCACGGAAACATGGATGACGCCAATCATAAATTACCTTGCGACGGGTGTATTACCAGAGTCAAAGACACAGGCAAGAAAGATACGCTGTAAATCACTGAACTATCAACTTGTTGATGACATACTTTACAGGCGTAATTTTCTTGGCCCACTCCTCAGATGCGTTGACGACCAAGATGCCGACTACCTCCTAAGGGAAGTACACGAAGGTATCTGTGGAGTACACGCAGGTCCACGCGCAGTTGTAGCTAAGCTAAACAACGCGGGATACTTTTGGCCGGGGATGCACACAGATGCGCTGGCCTACATCAGAAAATGTAGGTCCTGCCAGCTCTACGCACCCAACACGCATCGCCCGAAGAACGAACTTGTTCTAGTCACGTCTTCATGGCCATTCCAGAAGTGGGCCATCGATGTTACAGGCCCATTTCCCACAGCAGCAGGGAACGTTAAGTTCCTAGTGGTAGCCATCGACTACTTCACCAAGTGGATAGAAGCAAAACCCCTAGCCCAAACAACCGCAAAACATATCAAAAAAATTATTTGGGAATTTATTATTTGTCGTTTTGGACTTCCACAGAATTTGGTGAGCGATAACGGCACCAACTTTGCTGACCAGAAGCTACAAAAGTGGCTGAAAGAGCTTCAAATCACCCACACCTTTACCTCAGTGGCACACCCGCAGGGTAATGGTGAGGTGGAAAGAGCAAACAAGAGCATCGTCGACGGCATAAAGAAAAGACTCTTGGAGCATAGATCCGGCTGGGTGGACGAAGTTCCACATGTCCTTTGGGCAAACAGAACGCTGAAAAAAGCAAGCACGGGCGAAACCCCGTTCAGCCTCACCTATGTTACTGAAGCCATGGTTCCAATCGAGATTGGTCTACCCTCACCAAGAGTCATAACTCAACCAGAAGACAATTATGCGGAAAGACGGTTAGACCTTATGCTAACCGAAGAGCGCAGAGACTTAGCCGCAGCGCGTGAAGAGAACTACAAGCGACAAATGCAAAAGTACTACAACACGCAGGTGAAACTCTGCAACTTCAATGTCGGAGACTACATACTGCGTAACAATGAGGCTTCGAACCAGGAGCGCCCAGGAAAGCTGGCCCCGGTCTGGGAAGGGCCATACATTATTAAAGAAGTTCTGGAAAAGGGCGCATACCGGCTCGAAAGGCTCGATGGCACCCCCATCCCAAGAACATGGAATGGAGCTCAATTACGCAGATGCTACATGTAGATCAATTCCAAACTTGTAACGAACAGGCCTAGAGCCACTTCTAATGGAAATGATTCTCCTTATCACATCGATGTTGATAGCCTTACCTTTATACTTATGAACTGACCACACTGATATGCCGGTATTCACCGCATAAATAAGTGAGGGAGGAAGTAAGTCGTTGCGTGTGGAAAGCGGCACAACCCGCATAAACACAAAAACAGTAAAAATTTCTAAGGGGAGGATAAGAAAAACCTTCACGCAGGTCAGATATAGATGAAGTTTGGTCATCCTACTAAGTGAAAGTGACGGTCCTACCCGCACAATCATGATAGAGAAAACAGAACATTAACCTATTATCTGACACGCGTCGAAAGGTTAACTTATTCAAAACACTTAGAAAATTGCTAAGTTAAACTAAAATATGCATGAGCAAATCATATAATGTTTACAAGGAAAGGCATTAACAAAACATTTATATTCACGATAAAAGCTGTTCAAACATTACAAAATGGCTAAGGTATCTACCCGCCTACAAAAAGTACAAATCTATCCTAACGGCTTGGAGGAATCAAGATTCAGGCTTCGGGACCACTCCCTCCAAACCCACTTGAACCCGCACCATCAGTTGGCTGCGGCTGTTCAAGGAAAGCTTTGAGAACAGCTAGCCCGTCATCAGCAGCAGCAACTTCATTCACCTTCTCCACGACCGGATGAGAGAAAGCGGCATACTGGTTCACAGCTTGGTCACAGGCAGCCTCAGTATCAACATCGTGTAAAGGAAATTTGGAAGGCGAGATGCATTTCTCTGCAAATCCTAGGTCAAGTAAGAAACCAGCTTTCTCTCCATCCTCATGAGAAGCGTTGAGGGCTGCGCTCATGGCATCATCATAGGATGTGTTCGCGAAAATTTGATGCACAACCTATAAAAAAAAAAAACTTTTCTAAGTATAAAGAAAAAGAGCAAAAAACAAAGAATTATGGAGCTATGCGTACCTGCGACAACGCTTCTCGTAAAAGCCAATCGTTGTTGGACAAGGACTCTTAAAGGGTAGCTTGAGCTTGATCGCGTGCGCGTTCGGCCTCATTCTTATTAAGGTTGGCAAGCAACACTTCCTTGGCAGTAGCCTCCTCAACGCCTTTAAGCTTGCGCTCGGTGCGAACAAGCACACCCCTCTGATCCAAGAGCTCCTGTAGCTTCTTGGCGTCCTCCAAAGCCAAAGCCTCGTGAGCCTGCTGAAGTTTCTCCAGTTTGGCTTTCAGTTCTTCATTCTCAGCGCGTAGAGGCTCAGCAACGGCTTCAGCTTTTGTGGCCCTTTAAGTGGCATTACGCGCCTTTTCTTAGCCAACCTAAGTTGTTCATTAACAACTTGAGTAGCCTTGGAACGGGCCTCATGCCTAGCTTGCATTTCGGACTCAAGATCCTTAAAGGCCTTCTCTTTCTCAGCAGCGGTGGCGGCAAGCTTCTTGTTCTCTTCTCTCAGCGATCGCACCTGAGCCCCCTCCAAGCTACGCGCAGTCCTTAACTTATCGTTTTCACGACAAAGTAATTCGACACGCGGCTGCATCCGAGCAAGTAGAATTCGGAGCTCGGTGGACAACCTGCCTTCCTGGTAGCTAACCATTGCCTCCCCCAATGCACCACTTGGAGCGGCATGGCGCGTCCAGTCGACGCAGTCTGCGGCCGTCCTGAGAGTTGTTCCTCGGCGGATATTCCACCTTGGAGCATAAACTTCATTGGAATCCGAAACTGCAACAACAAAAAACAGTTAAGAAAAAATGACATGGATGGATAACAGGCCAAAGTAACCCCACGCACCTGTAGGGTCGATAACAGGCCGATAGCCGCTAAACCCATCACCCGAACCTAAAGGATATCCATCCAAGAGGTCAAGGAGATGGGAAGGAGGCAAAGATTGGACGCCCTCATCAACAGAGGTAAGTCTAGAGGTCCCAACTCTAAACATATCTGAAGAACCGGCCAAGGACGAAGTAGTCGTTGACGCCGAATGTGACACCGTAGAAGCCACAGAGGTAGAAACCATCGGAGATGAACTCATAACCGTGGCAGCCGCTACAGATGAGCTCACGGAGAAAGTCACCGCCGGTCCGGTGAAAGACGTGGTAAAAATGGCACTAACGGCTGGCGAAGTTGAACTGCTCAACGCAGCAACGAAAGTAGACGCCATCATCGGCCCAGCAGCCATGACAGACGACGTCATCACCGGAACAGTTGCTTCAACGGTAGAAGCAACGGAAACAGGCGCAGCCGCCTGGGTCATCGCCTCGGATAGGTTGACCAAACCTATCGTCGTGGGTCCTGAACCACTTCCTTTCGCACCACTCTCTTCAAAAACAGATAAGTCCACTCCTGCATAAAGAAAAACCAAAGATATAAACAACAAAGGCGGAAGGAAATGCGGAAAAGGTACACAAAAAGTATACTTACTGGTTTTCTTGATCTTGAAAGCCCTGACGGGCGGAGATGGACCCGATGAAACTGGCCTCTTCACGCCAGTTACCTTCGCAACGCTTGGCGGCTCGGAAGTGACAGCCGTTGTCTCAACCTCTGAGACAATGGTCTCGTCACCACCACCAAGGTTCCTCGCCGCCTCCTCACTCTCAGTCTCGGAATCAGACTGATCCCCCAAGTCAACGAAGGGAGCAACCTTCGTTTTGCCCTTCACGCCAACCGCCTTCTTTTTCCTTACGATAAAAGGCCCATCTGCGGATCCCTCATCAGAAGATGACAAGATCAGAGGAATTCCAGGAGAAGTGTAAGCATGAAGAGGACGAGGATTAAAGAACTCCTTACCTGGCCGAGTGGCGCTTAAAATCTCGTGGCCTGGCGGGTAGACCTCTACGAATCTATCCGCAGTCTTCTCCAAAATGGGCAACTCGTTCTCATCAAGATCACAAGTACCCAACCGCGCGGGACCACCAGTCTCCCGCGGGTGCAAGAGCGACTGTAAGTCGTTCCCCTCTGAAATAAAAATGATAACAATGTTAGAAGGAAATCCTAAACCAACACAAAAGACGGAGCATACCATAAGAAATATAGTTCAAACCGTATTCAAGAACGATGGGTATTTGCGACGTCCCAGACACGGCATCCCTCCACACGCGGCTCATCCCAAGCATGACCATCCCAGACTCCACGAAGCGATAAACAAAAGTCCGAATCTGGGAAATCTTGGTGAACCACTCCGTCTCCTGGTAATTGGAAGCCGGAAGATTAGGGAGTGCCCTCTCATTCTTGAACGTCATCGCAATGGGAACGACGCGAGCGGAAATGTAGAAAAACTCACGCTTCCAAGAGCGGAGACTACGCTCGGTAGTGCAGATCTTCAAACCCTTGATCCGAGTGACAAGGGTATACCAACCCTGGACGCACCTCCAGGTATAGAAGGTCATCAGGTGGTCGACTCGAGGCTCGATATCCAAAATACGGCACACCCATTCGAAATGGCGAACTTTAGCAATTGCCATTGGGTGCACCTCTGTCAAATGAATACCGTGTTTCTCTAAAACACGGTATACGAACTTCGTTAATGGGAATCTTAGATTCTCATATATGAAGAACGAAGCGTAAACCCCTATCTTGCCCTTAGGGGCGTCGTATACCGTCTGGTCGGCCTCCGGGAACTCTGGCTCATAGGGCTCCAGCATGAACTTCTTGACGATGTAATGGTATACATCGACAGAAAGAGTACATTGACACTCGCCAGCAGTACTCTTATCGTCCTTATCGGACGTGGACGTCGGGTTCTCGGGGTAAACGTCGGACTCCTCGACGTTAACCTCTGGGTCATGAGAAGAAGACATTTTTTAATGTTGAGGAAAGAAAGCGGTTTCAGGAGAATGCTCCCCGGAAAAGATGAGTATTCGCCGGAAATCGCTTAAAAGGAAAAGGAGAGTGAAGTGAAGATAATGGACGAAATACACCCTCCCCCCCTTATATACTCATCGCAATGAATGCGATGAATTTAATGCGGATGAGAGAGAAAGCGCAGGCGCAATGACACGGCGACACGTGTGGATAAAGCAAGCTGGCAACAGGTGTCGGAATGGCGCGTGTCATGAAACTCGCGACCACGCGCCTGAAAAAGCGTCCTGATTGACCACATGCTGTCACGTCGTTATAACTTCCTGCACATCCTGAAACCATCAGAAGACGCCAACGTCCCTTCAACCGTTTGGACTATCCTTATCCTTTCACCAACTCTCCGAATTTCAAAAAGATTCAAAAATAAGAGGGAATATACCCCCTTACCTTGGAAAGCAAGAAACCATAAGACAAGTGCGGGTACAGTGTCAAGGCGAAACCCTTCACATACTTAGCACTTGTAGGGAATTGAAACCAAGAAGATCGATCTTATGGGCCATGCCTGCAGAAAGAGAAATAACACCCCCGCATGGCGGGAACGTTGAGAACTAGATTGTTTGAAGCTTCAATGTGGAATTGGTTGTTTAACATAATTGATCACTATGTCTAAAATTACCAAAACCTCGTGGAGAATCTACACAAGTGAAACTCAACGCTCCCGACTTGCGAAGAGGTTACACACCTACCCGCATCATACCCAAAGATCAGGCAGAAAAGTCGGGAATTTTCTGCAAGTGACATTAGGAAAACTGCGGGAAGAATCCCCACGGAGAACCTTAAAAAACGAAAACACCCTTTTCAAAACCCCTTGCTTAAAGTCCAAAAGTTCCCCTCACTTATTAACAATTCATGAGAAGAACAATGGACTGGGGGGACTTGAAGAGGTAGGTTCCCGCAAAGCCCAGTTGGACCCGCAAGACTCACCTTGAAGAGGTACGTCTGCGCAAAGACCAACTGGATCCGCATGAACTACCATGCTTAGAGAGATGAAGACCTTACACGCAATAAGCCAGCTGTCCCCGCAGGAAAGCCTCCCTTGGTACAGTACCCTGCCTGTTCCCGCAGCTGTGGGTACAAGCCAAGAAGGAAGGCTACCCGCACTAACAGTAAGGCTACACGCACAATGCACTAACTCTTATACTTCAGCAATGTCCCTGAAGAAGGAATGAGCAGGGCGGGAATATTCCCGCCCAAAAGAGCCAGTCCGTACGCTTCTAGAAGATCTTTTGTACTATACCTACCAAGGTATGGACAAATGGACAAGATCTGACAAAAGCAACCCATGAACCAATCACAGGGTGACAGCTCACTGACAATAGTACGAGGAGGAGCACGCTCCAGTACAAAATGTCACTATCAGCCGCTGCCTACCCACCAACTCCCATCGTGGCACGAACGTAGCCCATAGTTGGTGGAAAAGGAATATTATATACAGCTGGCCGTACCTGCTTGGAAACCTACCTTCGGCTATAAATACTCCAACACCTTGGAACGGTATCATCATCTTCTCTCTAGCTATTTCTCTCTATATACACTTATATTCAGAGCAACCTAGTCTGATTCTCACGCCGGAGGGTGGTCACAAGGAGGAACCCCCCCCCCCCCTTCTCAGTGACGAGCTTACGGTGTCTGTTTTGCAGGTTGAGAAGAATAACCATCTTTGCCGGACCTAACCCTCGTGGGAAACATCTACTTAACCCTAAGATTATCCTTAATCTGTCGGGGTCATTTAGTGTTTCTTCATCTCTGTAAGAGTATTTAAACATGAGTCGTAGTCTGCCCTCCCCGGCGTTTGTATATGAAGATTTCTGCCATATTCAAAACATAAATAAAGTATCGAAAATTGATAGATAGCTTTAATATGTCTTTAAAAATCCATAATAGTTTTATATCTAACTCACCCTTTAGCTTGTGACTTGAATTCTATGTATGATAAATAATCATAGTATACGAACAAAACAAAGATCATCAGCTTAGAATTCCGTTTAGTGGGTGAAGCCATATTGGTTTTATTAGTAGTTTCTTTAAACTCTAAGCATGATAAACCCGCATAATACAAAGTCACGACATATAACCATACACACATATTTTTCAATGAGAAAACATTTATCAATTTCAGCACAATGAAACCATAACACATAACTGATATTTTTTAAATTAATCAAGAAGCGCTCATATCAAAGTAGTTTAGTAGCCCAAATGATTTATAATGATGTCAAGTATAATCACAAACAAAATATCATTTAGTTAAAAACTTTAAGCATATTTGCTCCAATTTATTTTCCAAGCCGCAAACGTAGCAAGCAAATTGACCCATAGAAACAAAAAACGAACATATATTTTTGCTAAAAACCCTCACAAACATAATGAAATAAAACATATATAAATTAAGTAAAACAAAACATACACACATATTAACATTTTAAAAAAGATGAAAATTTAATAAAATACCTCCGTCAAGATATGAATATATAGGATTGAGTTGATTCGAAAATGAAAATAAGAAACGATCCAAAAAAACGGGGGCTGTTTTAAAAAATCATATGCTGGTTGTCATATGTTTCAACAAAAGAAATTGACGATTGAGTTTAAACGATGCTTTAAATCAATATTACAGTTATTGTGATACTTGACATGTTGAAAACGATGACAGATGGAAAACAATGATACCTTTAAGGTTGAAGACGATGATCAAATTTGTTGATTGAGTATTAACGAACTTGTAAACAAAATGTTAGAGTTAATTTTATACTTTTAATCTTGAAGACGTACAACACATTAAGATGATTCATATCTCTAAAATGAGAATGATAAGAAACTTCCATTTGGGTCAATTCATCACTCAAAAGTATCAACTTACAAATCCAAAAATAAAAACTAGATAAGTTAATAGTATAGAGCTAGGGTGATGAAAAGATCAAAGTATTCATAAAAATCATTCGCGAGTCGTCCAGGACTCCATCAAGAGTCAACTGCGGAACACCTCTTACTACCTGCATAACTCAATGTCAGAAGAAAAATGATGAAAATCTTCAAAGATCATCCGTGGGTTACTAAGACTTTCTCAGAAGTCATCCGCAGGGTATTCCCACCACCCGAAAGATGACAAAAGGGTGACATTAGCAAATAAGTTGTAATTAACTTTCTTTTAGAAGATTTATGTGGAAATTCTTCCTTGAAGGACACGTGATATAACCGCCAATAAAAGGAGGACAGCTGGCAATGTTTTTATAACCGTGCACATGGCCAGTTGTCCCACCCTATCAGGAGTAGACACGTGTCCAGTTTGTTAAACATAGCATCTTCTAGAAGAGGACAAGTGTATCAATAATATTCCCTACCTTTCGGCTATAAATACTCACTTCATCATCATGAGATATTTATTCACACTTCATATATTACATCAATTACTTACTTTAAGTACTTTCTCTTTTTAAGAATTGTACTTATTCTCACGCGGAGGGTGGTTACGGGAAAACCCCCACTCTTGTCCTTCCCGTAACGAGCTCACGATGGTTTGTTTTGCAGTTTTCCGTCGCCAAACTTGTTGAACTGTTACTCGTACCATTGTGTAAATTTGTTATTTGACTCGTATCATGTGAAATCATCGGTCTAACCTATTCGTGTTTAGATCCGTGCTTCTTCAAATAGTAATGAGATTTAACTAAAAAATCATACAAACGAGTACGAAGGGTGAAATATCTTGCTAAAAACATAATGAATAAAAGGTCACAAAGTTCAAGCTATACACATGTTTCCTCAAAATTTGGGTTCATTATAAAGTTAAAGATGACGAAGCTCTAAATCAATAAGGGTTATTGTTAGAGCATAACAATTGAAGACGATTACAGATTTGTGCAATGATACCTTGAAGACAATTGCATATTATGATGATTCATACCTCCTATAATGTTAAAGAAGATGCACAATGATAATCCGGTGAACACGAATCAGAGCGTTCTAAGGGTTAAGGAAAGCCATTGATTATCTTATTGTGAAGATATGATATATAACGGATCCGGATGTAAGTAGTTGGGTTATATGATTCGGATTTGATAGAAAACGAATCCTATGATTTGTGATGGAATAAATAAATAATAAAAGAAAATAATGAAAAATAAAAACTGTTGGTGAACGCTTGGTTATTATACAGATAGAGGTAGATATTAATAAGCAACTTTCCTTTGCGAAGGAAACTTACTATTCATTTTTTTTACAACATCGCATGAATTTGGCTTTACTTTTACAAACACTTTTTCTTCCTACATACAAAACATGGCTATACTTTTCTATTATTTTCAAAATAGATTATCTCAAATAGACTTAGATCATTCAGTAAGCTTCTTTTTTTTCCCTTAATTTATAATATGAACCTTTCTTCTTTCCGACATGTACACTTTTTTTTTCGTCGAGTGCTTTTTAGGTTCTCTTTAAAGATTACTATAGCGACCATCAATACTGTACCAGCACTTTAACGAATAAAGCAAGAGTTTTCATTCTGTCCCGCCGTATCGCATGATTTAACCCTGTTAGTTATTTCTTTTTAAATCCCATCCATTTGAAAACGATAAACATGCATTCACTCTCCATCTCGACTATCAAAAAAAGTATTTTTCAAATTTGTTAATTCAAATAAATATTATTAATATTAAGCAATAATAATAATAATAATAATAAAGTAATTTGTTAAATTTTTTATTTCTTCATTCACTAAAAAAAGTAGTTTCTTCATCTTGAGTAGATTTTTCACTTTATTTATCGGTTCAGATTTACAATTTTAGTTAAAACTTTTATATTTCTTCATTTTTTCATTAACTAATTATTCATTTTATTTAATTATTATATTGCTTTTATTTATATATGCTTATTTACCTTAATTACCGTTTATAAATTTATTTAAAGTTCATAAGTTTTTATTTTTGACAAATTGGAAATAAATAAGCATAACTTTTGTGTATTGGCCAATGATAATCCCAACTTTAAAAATCACCATAACTTTTAACTACTTTTTAATTGTAATTTGTAGGCCGCTAATGTAATATTCATAGATCTACCGGCAGGTGTAGGGTTTTCGTATGACACCACATTGGATGGATGGAGAAGCAACGATACCGTCTTATCTTTTCGTGCTTATGACTTTCTAAAAAAGTGGTTTGTGGAGCATCCTAGGTTTCTTAACAATCCATTATACGTATCTGGGATTTCATATATGGGTCTGCTAATACCGATTATTACTTTACAAGTCTACAAAGGTACGTAAGAACGTACGTACATCTTTTGGAAACATGCAAAAAATTTTAAAAAAAAAGCCCAATATATACTACCATTCTATATATTTTTGTAGGTAGTGAGCGTGGGACTTAACAACAAATGAATATTAAAGTAAGTATATATATACTTCAAATATATTGGATTGAAAACTTCAAATAGATAAACTAATTATAATAGTTTGATTTCCATACAGGGATACCTAATTGTTAGCCCTTTCACCAATAGATTCTTTGATATTAATGAAAGATTAGAGTTTGCTCATCGGGTTGCGCTTATTTCAGACGACATCTACCAGGTACGTACGTACCAAAACACATTCATTTTTATCAACTTCATGCATGATCATTCTAGCTAACATTAATTTTATTCATTGTGCGTATTATATACGTACCAGTCTACTGTTGATACATGTCGTGGTAACTATGCATACCCTGATCCGAGCAACGACTTGTGTTCGTATAATCTTCAACGAGTGGATGAGGTACATATATATATATATATATGTAAATAGCGCGCTAGCTTTGACATTAATGCATGTATATATGACCACAGCTTTAATTAATCCTAGTTGGTTTCTAATTTCAGTGCACAAGTGATATTAACTTTTCTAATATACTCGGGACAGTGCCAGATGATACGGTAATATTTATCATCAGTCACACACACATATATATATATATATGTCGTTTTTACATAAAGAACAAAATGAGGAGAATAATGTAATTTTACAATTCATTTTGTTTTTAGGCCGAAATTAAGGTAATTTTAGATAGCTGGGCAAATGAGAAACAAGTCCAGAAAGCTCTCCATGTCCGCGAGGTACGTACGTTGTTCACATCGACTCTTTCTCCCCGATCGTTATGTACGTTTTGTATTTCTGATGACCTTGAATAGCTTTCTGAATCGTGTATTAATAGTACTATCATTTTAAACTATTTAAAGTGTACGGATTATTAGGGAACTATCAAAATGATTAAGTTGAAACGTTGGAACTCTTTGTGAAACAGTATATATGACATTTGGTGGCAATAACTTATTGTAGTTATCCAGTTATCTGTGCTTCACTTCTTTATCGCGCAGGGAACAACAGGCGTGTGGGAGAAAACCAATGAAACCATCCATTACACTTTCGGCAAAAACGACTCCATTTATTACCAATACAATGTATTCAGCACGATTGACGACCATAAACAACTTGTTACAAAAGATTGTCAAGTGTTGATCATGAGGTAGATATATATATATATATATATATATATATATAATGCTCATTTAAATCTTGTCTCTTAACATAATAAACGATTAATATCTAAACCACTGACCGATCTTCATATAACGTTTATCTAACTTCCTCTAATAATTTCAATTAACAGTGGTGACCATGATATGATCATTCCATATGTGGCCACAGAGAAATGGATAAAATCTCTTAATGTCTCAATTGAAAGCCCATGGAAACCATGGTTTGTTGATACTCAAGTTGCAGGGTGAGATTAAAATTTTTAGTCCATTTTAATTCATGAAATCGCATGTTTTATACAAAACTAATCTCGCAAAGTGATTTTGTTTTCTTTTTGCAGATATAAAATGACTTATGCAACCGAAGGATACTCATTAACGTATGCAACTATTAAGGTATTAAAATAGGCATTTGCGACAACCTTTTCGGTCGGAAAGCGGTTGCAATAGCTCTGTTGCGACCATTTTGCAACCGAAAATGCTGTCGGAAAAACACACGTCGCATTGCTCTGTTGCGACCTTTTTCACTGTTCCGGTCGCAAACCTTGCAACCACTTTCGCCGTCGCAAATATTGCGACCATTCTGGCCATCGCAAATCTTCTGACCCCAATTTTTTGCGGTCGCAAATTTTCCAACCTCTACTTCTGTCGCAAATCTTCCCACCTCTACTGCAGTCGCAAATCTTCCAACCTCTACTGCAGTCGCAAATCTTGTGACCACTTCTGCCCACTGTAGCTAACACCATTTTTCCAACTAATTGGCAGCTAGCTACGGATATTATTTACAAATATTTACAAAATCTTATAAATATAGATGCAAACACAAATATAACTAAGAATTTTACAATGATGTTTAATGTTATCAATGTTATTCGAAATCTATAAACCGATAAAAAAAACATGTTATACATGTTATTCCTATACACAAATTAAAAACCAAAAACAACATACTTCTGACTATCATCCCATTGCATACCTCTATGAACAGCTACATGGATCAGATTCAAATATCTGCAAGCATAATTACATTTTAAATATTGGATTAAAGATAAATTTTGAGGGTGAATGATACCTTTATAACGTCACTGGAGAGATAAGAAACACAGTTGATCGTGTTATTTATATAACCCTTGTATCTTTTCAAGTATTGCTCCAGTTGTAACTCCCATATAACTTATTGAAGTTCTCACCTTCATAACACCATATATTAACAATATACAAGAGTTATATATTAGCATGAAATATATGTATAGCTTAATAAAACATATAGCTTGAAGTACTCACAACATGTTATAGGCCGTACAGAGTGATTCCATGGTCCTCATGTCCCAAGCACGAATGCATTTTCATCAATCAAAGATGCTTTGAAAAGTGACCACTCACCTCATCAACCACTTCTGGATTATTTACACATCTGCAAATGATTTATTATTATTATTATTATTATTATTATTATTATTATTATTATTATTATTTTAAATTGCAACAGTTCATGCATAAACCTAAACCGAAGAAAATGTTTTGGTACCTAAATTAGTTGCAAACAATATAAACAGCAATTTAATGTGCAGGCTTTTGACCCAAGGCCACAGAACCTTATTGATCACTTCCTGCTCAAATCACATAACTCAATTAGAGGGCTTAATAATGATCAATTTGGGTTATGATGCATCTTTATGGCTAGAGTTGAATACCCTGCAACACATTATTCTTATAGATACAATATAATTGACCAACAATCATTCAAAAATATGTCAATATAATATAAGTTTATGCCTTATTCATGATTGTAAATTTTGATGTCATCATATTCCTTTTTGAGGTAGATGATAACCTCTATTTATAAATGATTAAGAAAACTATTTAAAGAAGACACGAGATACTAGGAAACCTAATGCTAAATGAAATCCAATGCAAATTCCATTGCCTGGTAGTTTAAGAAATATAAAACTTGCATGTGATATCTTAACATTTTATTGGACAAGATATAGCCGTAAAAGAGCTCAAGGGTACCACGGTCATGTCACATTTTCGAAAAGTATGCACACTAGAATGTACAGATACATGTTAACTTTAGATAGTGCAATATTTACATGAATTAGAGGTAACTGTTTTTAATAAAGACACATGAATATACATGGAAAATCAAAAACCTTGGCAGAAATCTGAAAAAACAACTAGTAGAAAAACAATCTGATTACTAGTACTTCTAACACGAGAACAAAAATCATATTCATGTTAAAACTCATGTTAAAATAAAACTTATTGTATGTACATTATTATTGCAAGTAAATTAATTATATGAATGTTTCAGATGTTTATGAATAGTAGAACCATCTATGTGAAGACCTAAAATTCAAGAAGCATGTGCATGTAAAATGTGATAGATAAGAGATGAAGAACCTACAATAGAACATCTAGACATCGGAATCCATTTTCAACTAAATAAAGTTCCACCAATCATCAGGAATCTGTATGAAAACATAGTACAAAATGTTTTGTCAATAATGGCGAAAATCGAATACAACTCATGATGTTTTTATAAATCTTACAGTAGAGTCTGAGGTGTAGTCCGTTAAGAAAGTAGGAAAATCTGAGAATGTGTTGTCATTATCATGCTGGACTTCGTTTAATTGCTGATTGTGATGCATAATCACTTTCCTTCTCTGTTATTCTACTGTAAGAAAAGGAGCACCAAAACATATGACAAAAGTATAAAAATTTAACCGAACCAAACAATTAACCGACGGTTTAGTTAAGCAATAACCGATTAACCAAAAATTGTAGTTCAGTTATGGTTTTGATGTGTGTCATAACCGAACCGAACTAATTATACACAAATTTCCCAAAATCATAAAGATAGTAACCGAAAACTTGAAATCAACCATAACTCATGGATAGAATCAACAAAGCATAGTAACACATTTAAAGGAAGTGACCACATAGCAATTGCATGAACCGACAAGAATAAAAAATAAAAGACACTAGTATGAGTAAACATAGTTAACTAGCATCAACAAACATAATTTGAACAACCAAACGTCATTTTCATTAGTAATAACAAAATACACATTCATACATATCCAAGTTTGAACCACTAAGGATGTGTATTTGTAATCAGCAGCTTCATCAACAACAAAAAAATAAAATGAATAATCACATAAATACATCATAATCAGCTGCTTAAAAAACCAAACAACGAAATTCTTATTAGTATCTTACAAAATAAAATACTTAGCAGCTTGCAAAATTGAGCACTTAGCAGTTCACAAAACCTTATTAACAGCTTACAAAACCGAACAACAAAAGGTCATAGTCAGCAGATTCAAAATCGAACCAAAAACGTGATGAGTAGCTTACATTATTGAACGCTTAAGATTACAACAATCACACACTTAGCATACTACAATATAGAATTGGCAAGTGACAAAGTCGAACAAAAAAAGTTTGAGTTCTCTTTTTTAGATACAATTCTTTGTTTTATCCCATTCATAAAAACTGTAAAAGCATATTCATCATGCACTTACAATAGTTTCATTTTAAAAATTGAAACAAAAACAATAAAAACTGACATAAGAGCAACCGAAGTTATTTTCATGCTACAATTCTAATGAAATCAAATACTAATTTCACC
This sequence comes from Bidens hawaiensis, assembly GCF_021521415.1. Classification (NCBI taxonomy): domain Eukaryota; kingdom Viridiplantae; phylum Streptophyta; class Magnoliopsida; order Asterales; family Asteraceae; genus Bidens; species Bidens hawaiensis. Next base: position 126,402 of record NW_027497344.1, on the reverse strand, counting down.
AAATTGGCACTTATTTCCAACAGTCCTAACTTTATCCTCAATTTCAAATCATAAAAAATTTAACCTAAATAGGCATCAAAGATCGTTCTAGGGCACAAATGCACAATCATTCAGCAATCCTAGCACAAAATCGCGTATGTAACCTAGAAAACCTAGAGTATTAACTTCAATTTCGCATAATAACAAAGAAATAAAGGCGTTGGAATGGCATACCTAAAAACTGATCAATCGAAAACCGAAAAAACGAATACGCATATTAATATGGAAGCTCTTCATGGCCATCGATCTCAATTGCAAATGATTTTGCTCATATTGGCTGATGATTTAACCTAATTTGTTCACAGAGTGAAGAAATTAGAACAATAGAACTTAATCAATGAGAACTGAAACAACAGGAGAGTGAAATTGATGATTGAAATCACAAATTGAACACAAACATTCTTCTCTCGCTCCTTCTGCTTCGCTGATTTTGATATTATCATATCTGACGGATTCGATGACGAATTAAGCAGCGAGTCTGGTTCTTATTTCACCAAATTGAACTTATTAGGGCTCGAATTAGGGAGAATTGAGACATAGTCTGCAACGCTAGGGCTTCAATTGTTGGATAGTCTACGCACGGGGATAAGGAATTTAAGGATGAAAAGTTTTGGAGCTTGGGAAAAGGTTACGGGGCATTTTTTTATCATACGTAGTTTGGGATGTGAAGAAACACTAAGTGACCCGGTACAGATTATAGATAATCTGGGGGTTAAGTAATGTTTCCCACGGATGAGGTCTAACTGAGAAGGCTGTTCTTCAGGAGACCTGCAAAACAAACACCGTAAGCTCGTCACTGAGAAGGGGGGAGTTCCTCCTTGTGACCACCCTCCGGCGTGAGAATCAGACTAGGTTGCTCTGAATATAAGTGTATATTAAGAGATTGCTAGATAACTGGATAGCAGATGATCTTACCATTCCAAGATATTGGAGTATTTATAGCCGAAGGTAGGTTTCCAAGAAGGTACAGCCGGCTGAATAGTATTCCTGTTCAACCAACAGTGGACTATGCACAGGCCATACTGGTTGGTGGGTAGGTTACGGCCAACAGTAACAAAGTCGGCTGCACTATTCCACCAACTGTAGATTATGCACGTCCCACTTACTGTGGATTGTACGCAGGCCATGCTGGTTGGTGAATAGGTTACGGCAACAGTAACACTATTCCACCAACTGTAGGCCGCGCATGCTCCTCAGTAAGGGTTGGTGAGTAGGCAGCGGCTAATAGTGACAAACAGTACTAGAGGGTGCTCCTCCTCGCCCTGTTGTCGATGAGCTGTCACCCTGTGATTGGCTCATGGGCTGTTCTGGTCAGATCGTCTGTCCTGTCCATACCTTGGTAGGCATGGTACAAAAGATCTTTCAGAATCAGACTGGCTCATTTAGGCGGGATTGTTCCCGCCTTGCTCATTCCTTCATGTGACTACTGAAGTAGCTAGTGTCTTGTGCGTGTAGCCCTGCTGTCTGCGGGTAGCCTTCCCTGATGGCTTGTATCCGCAACTGCGGGAACAGGCGGGGTACTTCACCATTGGGAGGCTTTCCCTGCGTGTTCAGCTTGTGTACTGCGCGTAAGATCCTATGAGCATGGTGGGTCCTGCGGGAGCAGATGGCCTTTGCGCAGACGTCCCTGTTCAAGGTGAGTCTTGCGGGACCAACTGGTCTCTGCTGGGACCTACCTCTTCAAGTCCCCCCAGTCCAATGTTCTTCTCCTGAATGTTTAATAAAGTGAGGTGAACTTTTGGACTTTAAGCAAGGGGTTTTGAAAAGGGTTTCTAGTTTTAAGGTTCTCCGTGGGGATTCTTCCCGCGGGTTTCCTAATGTCACTTGCAAAAATTCCCGATTTTTTTGCTTGATCTTTGGGTATGATGCGGGTAGGTATGTAACCTTCTCGCAAGTCAGGAGCGTTGAGTCTCACTTGTGTGGATTCTCCTTGAGGTTTTAGTGGTTTTGAACATAGTGATCAATTATGTTTAAACCACCAATTCCATCCTGGAGCCTCAAACAATGTATTTCTCGACGTTCCCGCTATGCGGGGATGTTATTTCCGTTTCCACAAGCATTGCCCAGAAGATCCTTCCTGGTTTCAATTCCCTGCCGGGCGCTAGGTATGTGAAGGGTTTTGCCTTAACACTGTACCCGCGCTCGTCTTACGGTTACTTTACTTTCAAGGTACTCCTGGCGTCAATTCCCTGCGGGTGCTAGGTACGTGAAGGGTTTTGCCTTAACACTGTATCCGCACCCGTCTTATAGTTACTTTGTTGCCGGGGTATTCTTGGCTTCAATTACCTGCGGGTGCTAGGTATGTGGAAGGTTTTGCCTTAACACTGTACCCGCATCCGTCTTATGGTTACTTGGTTGCCAAGGTAAGGGGTATTTTCCCGCTTACCTTTGAATCTTTTTGAATTTTGAAATTCGAAAGGTTGGTGAGGATAAGAACAGTCCAAACATCTGAAACGTCGTGTGACGGTTTCTTCTGACTGTGTCAGGACGTGCAGGAAGTTATGGTGACGTGACAGAACATGGTCATTCCAGTTGCTTTTTCAGGCGCGTGGGCATGATTTTTCGGGCGCGTGGCCGCGAAATTACTGGCACACGTCCTTTCAACAGCTGTTGCCAGCTTGCTTTTTGCCACGTGTCATAGTTTCATTGCACCTTTGATTTCTCTCTCCTCCGCATTAAATTCACCGCATTAATTGCGATTACTATATAAAGGGGGAGAGGGTTATTTGCAATTCACACTTTTCACTCTTCTTCTTCTTCTTAGTGATTTCCGGCAAATACTCCCCTTTTTCAGGCAAGCATTTTCCCGAAATCACTCTTCTTTCTGCAATAATGTCCTCTCGTGATGCTGAAGCTATAGCTGACGACAGGGGTACTGCTGGTGAGTGCCAGTGTGCTCTGCCCGGCGATCAGTACCGGTATGTTGTCAGGAAGTTCATGCTCGATCATCTCGAGCCTAAGTTTCCTGAATCCCACCAGACCGTGTACGATGCCCCCAGTGGCAAGATCGGGGTTTATGCTGCATTTTTTGTCTATGGGAATCTTAGATTCCCTTTGACAAAATTTGTTTACCGTGTCCTTGAGAGGCACGGTGTCCATTTGACCGAGCTGCACCCCATGGAGATCGCCAAGATTCGCCATTTTGAGTGGGTGTGCCGGATTTTGGGCATCGAGCCCCATGTGGACCGCCTGATGACCTTCTATACCTGGAGGTGCATCCAAGGGTGGTACACCCTGACGACCCGTATTAAGGGTCTGAAGATTTGCGACACCGAGCGCAGTCTTCGCGCGTGGAAGCAGGAATTCTTCTACATTTCTGCCCGCGCCATCCCCCTTGCCATGAAGTTTAAAAATGGCCAAGCGATACCGAGCCTTCACGCCCCCAACTACCAGGAGGCGGAATGGTTTTCGAAGATATCCCGGATCCAATCTCCGGTTTACCGGTTTGCGGAGTCCGGGATGGTCATGTTAGGGATGAGCCGGGTGTGGAAAGATGCATCTCTGGTTCCCATCCTCCTCGAATACGGTTTGAACTCTATTCCCTATGGTATGTCTTGTTTTTCTTTTTTGATACAAGTTTGTCTTCTAACTGTTTTTTTTTCTTTCAGAGGGAAATGATTTGGAGTCGCTTCTGTTTCCGCGGGAAGCCGACGGTCCCGCGCGGATGGGTACTCGTGCTTTGGACGAGGGCGAGTTGCCCATCCTGGAGCAAACAGCGGATCGGTTTGTGGAGGTCTATCCGCTGGGCCACGAGATCCTGAGCCAACGGCGGCCAGGTAAGGCGATATTCCTTCCTCAACCCCTTAATGCTGTACCCGCTGTTGGAATTCTTGACCTGTCTTCTTCTGAGGAATCCTCAGATGCTCCTCCATTGGTGCGGAAGAAGAAAGCTGCTGCCGGCGGGAAAGGGAAGGAGAAGGCCTCCACGGCTGGTCCGGTGGTTCTATCTGACTCGGAGTCAGATAGTGAAGAGGTGGCGGGGAAGCCCGGTGGTGAGAAGACCACTGTTCCGGAGGCTACGACCGTTACCTCCGGAGAACCAACGAAGACGACGGTGACCGGTACCAAGAGGCCGGCTCCATCGGGTTCCTCCCCGCCCGTCCGTACGTTCAGGGTCAAGAAAACCCGTAAGTACAATCATAATGTCTTTGCAGATTTATTACTTCTTAAATTTAACACTTTCTTTGTGCAGGCGTGTATGTTGACGCATTCCGGGGTGAAGCGCAGGGGAGTACCTCCCCGCCAATGACGGTAGGCTCGGTCAGCCTTCCTGAGGCGTCGACCCAGGCGCCTGCGTCTGCATCCGCTGGTCCAGTTGCTCGTTCCTTTGAGCCAACTGTTCCGGCCGAGATGACGTCACCGCCGGCCGTGAGTGCGATTTTTACAGCATCCTTCACGGAGCCGGCGGTTACTGCTGCTGCTGAGGAGGCGGCGACCGCGGCGGCGACAACAACGGCGACCACGGCGGCTGCCACCATGCCCGCGCCACCGGCACCTACGGCCGGACCATCAGGTACGCGCAGGGCTTCCCACCGATCTTTGCCCTCTTCCCGTCTGCCTGACCTGTTGGATGGATTTCCTTTAGGTTCAGGTGATGGGTTTGGCGGCTATCGGCCTGTCATTGACCCTACAGGTGCGTAGGGTTCTTTTCTTTTTCCCTTATGTTTTTTATCTTTTCCTTACTGCCTTTGTTTCTTTTGCAGTGTCGGATTCCAATGAAGTGTATGTTCCGCGATGGAACATACGCCGAGGAACAACCCTTCGTACCCCTGTGGAGTGCGTGGACTGGGCTCGCCACGCTGCTCCTCATGGTGCGTTGGGGGAAGCCATGGCTAGCTACCAGGAGGGTAGGCTAACCAATGAGCTTCGGGTTCTCCAAGCCCGGATGCAGCCGCGCGTCGAGCTGCTTTGTCGTGAAAACGACAAGTTGAAAGCAGCTCGCGCCAAGGACGTATCTGAGGCGCGTGCTCTTCGGGAGGAGAACCAACAGCTGGCGGCAGCTGCCGCCGACAAGGAGAAGGCCTTCAAGGCCCTCGAGGTTGAAGTGGGTTAAAGTTTTGCCTTTGAACGCGGTTGATAGTGGGTTAAAGTTTTGCTTCCTCTTTCGTGATTGTGCGGGTTGAACCGTCACTTGCACTTGGTAGGATGGCTAAACTTTACCCATACCTGACCTGCGTGTGGGTTTTCCTCATTTTTCCTTGAAATTTCTAAGTATTTAGGATAAGTTAACCTTTGAACGCGGTTGATAGTGGGTTAAAGTTTTGCTTCCTCTTTCGTGATTGTGCGGGTTGAACCGTCACTTGCACTTGGTAGGATGGCTAAACTTTACCCATACCTGACCTGCGTGTAGGTTTTCCTTATCCTTATTTCTAAGTATATATATTTTTTTTTTTTTTTAGGATAACCTTTGAACGTGGTAGATGATAGTTTGAAGTTTTGCTTCCTTATTTGTGATTGTGCGGATAAGACCGTCACTTGCACTTACAAAGATGGCTAAACTTTACTTACATCATACCTGCGTGTAGGTTTCCCTTATTTTTAACGTTGTGTTTATGCGGGTTTTGCCGCCTTCCACACGCAATGACTTACTTCTCCTCATTTATGCGGTAAATACCGGCACCAGTGGGGAGTTCATAAGGATAAAGGTAAACACATTATGAAAGGAGAATCATTTCCATTAGAAGTGGCTCTTGGCCTTTTCTTTACAAGTTTTGGAATTGATCTACATATAACATTTGCGTAATTGAGCTCCATTCCATGTTCTTGGGATGGGAGTGCCATCGAGCCTTTCGAGCCGGTATGCGCCCTTTCCCAGAACCTGTTTGATAACGTATGGCCCTTCCCAGATCGGGGCCAACTTTCCTGGGCGTTCTTGGTTCGAAGCCTCGTTGTTACGCAGTATGTAGTCTCCTTCCTTGAAGTTGCAGAGTTTTACCCGCGTGTTGTAGTACTTTTGCATTTGTCGTTTGTAGTTCTCTTCACGCACTGCGGCTAAGTCTCTGCGTTCCTCGGTTAGCATAAGATCTAACCGTCTTTCCGCATCATTGTCTTCTGGCTGACTCAAGACCCTTGGTGAGGGTAGACCAATTTCGACCGGGACCATGGCTTCAGTGCCATAAGTGAGGCTGAACGGGGTTTCTCCCGTACTGGCCTTCTTCAACGTTCTGTTTGCCCAAAGGACGTGCGGAAGCTCGTCCACCCAGCCGGATCTGTGTTTCAAGAGTCTTTTCTTTATGCCTTCGACGATGCTTTTATTTGCTCTTTCCACCTCACCATTTCCTTGCGGGTGTGCCACTGAGGTAAAGGTGTGGGTGATTTGAAGTTCTTTTAGCCATTGTTGTAGCTTTTTGTCAGCAAAGTTGGTGCCGTTATCGCTCACCAAATTCTGTGGAAGTCCAAAACGACAAATTATAAATTCCCAAATAAATTTTTTGATATGCTTTGCGGTTGTTTGGGCTAAAGGTTTTGCTTCTATCCACTTGGTGAAGTAGTCGATGGCTACCACTAGGAACTGAACATTTCCTGCTGCTGTAGGAAATGGGCCTGTCACATCGATGGCCCACTTCTGAAATGGCCACGAAGAAGTGACTGGAACCAGTTCGTTTTTCGGGCGATGCGTGTTAGGTGCGTAAAGCTGGCAAGACCTGCATTTTCTGATGTATGCCAGTGCATCCGTATGCATCCCTGGCCAAAAGTATCCCGCGTTGTTTAGCTTGGCTACAACAGCGCGGGGACCTGCGTGTACCCCACAGATGCCTTCGTGTACTTCCCTTAGGAGGTAGTTGGCATCTTGGTTGTCCACGCATCTCAAGAGTGGGCCAAGAAAGTTACGTCTGTAAAGGATGTCATTGACGAGTTGATAATTCAGTGCTTTACAGCGTAGTTTTCTTGCCTGTGTTTTTGACTCTGGTAGTATTCCTGCTGCAAGGTAATTTATTATTGGTGTCATCCACGTTTCTGTACTGGTTTGGATGACACAAATTTCCTTGTGCGGGACTGATGGCGCTTCGAGGAGTTCAATGCGGATGTCCTTTCCCAGGTGGGTGAAGGCTAGTGATGCAAGCTTGCTTAACGCATCCGCAGATTTGTTTTCGCTGCGCTTGACATGTATGACTTTACAATCACTAAAATCACGCATAAGGGTTTTTGCCTGGGCGAGGTACAGGGCCATGGTGTCGTTCACAGCCGTGTATGTTCCATTTATTTGGTTGGCCACCAGCATGGAATCCACATGGGCTTCCAAGTTTTTCACTCCCATCTTACGCGCAATTCTCAAACCGGCCAAGAATGCTTCATATTCGGCTTCGTTATTCGTACTTGGAAAGTCCAGCCGAATAGCGTAAGTATATTCTTGGCCCGCTGGGTTGGTTAATTTTAACCCTGCGCCTGAACCCTCGTTACTGGCTGCTCCATCAGTATAGAGTCGCCAGACATCATTGACGTCCTGTGCTGGGGAGGGTTGAGTCTCCTCCTGGCACTCTTTCTCCCGCGAAGCGGGGACTTCTGCAATAAAATCGGCCAGGACCTGGCCTTTTATGGCTGGTCTTGGCTTGTACTTAATTGCATATTCTCCCAATTCAATTGCCCATTTGGCTAGACGTCCCGATAATTCGGGTTTGCCTAGAACGTTTGAGAGTTTGAAGTTGGTGAGAATGATGATTGGGTGGCCCTGGAAATATCGTCTTAACCTGCGTGAAGCATGTATAAGTGCTAAGACTAATTTTTCGAGGGTAGAGTACCGGGTTTCTACGTCTGTTAGTACACGGCTAACATAATAGATTGGCATCTGGACGCCCTTTCGTTCTACTAGCAGGACTGCCCCGGTTGCTCTATCTGTTGCGGAAAGGTATAGGATTAACTCCTCTCCCGCTTGTGGTGCTGTAAGTGTTGGGAGTTCGATCAGGCGTGACCGAATCTCCTGAAAAGCTGCTTCCGCTTCTGGTGTCCAGCGGAAGTGCGTTTTCTTCAAGCAGTTTCTCAATGTTGACACGAAAGGAAACGACTTATCTGCATGGTTTGCCAAGAAGCGATTAAGTGCGACTAGTCGTCCATTCAGTGTCTGAGCCTGTTTGATGGTGGTAGGTGATTCCATTTTAACAATGGCTTCGACCTTTTCAGGGTTCGCTCTAAAGCCATCTTTAGTAACAATGACTCCCAAGAACTTCCCTTCTTCCATCCCAAATGAACACTTGCTCGGGTTGAGCTTCATGTTTATCTTTCGGAGCGTGTTGAAAGTTTCTTCAATGTCTTTCAACATCGCCTCAGGCTCGAGGCTTTTGATGACCAAATCATCCATATAGACTTCCAAGTTTCTCCCGATTTGGGCATGAAACTCTTTGTCCATTAGTCGTTGGTACGTGGACCCTGCATTCTTAAGTCCGAATGGCATCATTTTATAACAAAATGTACCATCGGGCGTCCGAAATGCGGTTTTGTCCTGGTCATCAATGGCCATGTGGATTTGGTGGTACCCCTTATACGCATCCAAGAAGCATTTAAGGCGGAATGGTGCCAACGAATCCACTTTGAGATCAATTTCTGGTAACGGATAACAATCTTTGGGGCATGCTTTGTTCAAATCTTTGAAATCTATGCACATGCGCCATTGTTTGTCATTCTTCGGTACCATTACGGGATTTGCAACCCATGTTTGATATCTACTAACGCGTACGATGCCTGCGTCAAGGAGTTCCTTGACTTGGGTTCTACACCCGTTAGTTTGTTCAGGCCCCATCACTCTGCGCTTTTGTACGATCGGCGTAACAGCCGGATCGCATTTGAGCTTATGCTCCGCCTTACTTCGGGGTACACCTGTCATGTCAGCTGGTGCCCACGCAAAGATGTCAGCGTTTTTCTGCAGTAAGCGTTTGAGTAAGGTGCGGGTGGGATCAACGATTGTTGGTCCAATGGTAACGGCCTGGTCGGGGTATTTGCCATTGAAGGCCCATTTTTCTGGTTCAGTGATGGTTGGTTTAGCCTTTTTCGGTTTGGGTTTAGATGAAACAGATGCAATGCATACCTGGGGAATGCCAGAGATCATTGCTACACCCTCAGCTGTTGGCCATCCCATCATGCCATGGACTGAAGATACCACGGCGTTGAATCTTGCCATCCCGTCTCTTCCGAATAGGATGTCGTACGTATGATGTGGCTTTTTCATTACGACAAAATCCACGTCTTCTGTGCGTGAATGATTCCCATCAGTAAGAGTAACGGGGAAAGATAGGATACCCAGGGGTGTTTCTGTACTTCCGTCAAACCCTTCCATTGAAGCGTAGACCGTTTCCAAGCGTTCTTTGTCTTCATCATCCAGCTTATCAAAGAACTGTCTGTACATCACTGTCGACGAAGCGCCGTTGTCAGCAAGAGTGCGTGAAGTGATGTAGTGCCCCAGCTGGCTTCTGATGACGATGGGGCCTTCTTTGCTGGGGCCTCCTGGCACTCGCGGGAAGCGCACCTCAGCTTCTTTCCACGCGCATGGTTCTGCCACCCGTCTTTTTCTTCCTCTGACCTTGCCATGAACCATGTTGATGCTGATATCGACGGGCTTTCGTCCGTTACCTCTGTACCGGTTGTCATTCCTTCCTCCCTTCCTGATCGATGCCACAAGATGTGCAAGCCTTCCGTCCTTGACAAATGTCTCAATAATATCCTTCAAGGATGTGCACTCTTCAGTACCATGACCCTTTGTCCCGTGGAAATCACAGGATTTGCTTTGATCCGCATTAGGTTTCTGCCGGATCAATGGGGCTTTAGGCCATGGCAATTTTTCCGTGGCAAATATCTCCGTGACGCTCTTCGTGAGTGGCGTCCACCGGTGTTTTCGGTTTGAAGGGTGTGTGTTGTCCCTTCCGCCAACAAGAGGGCGAGAGCTGGATGAGGTGTCAAAGTTTACCCTTGACTGCCAAATACCTAGCCTCCTCTTTTTGTTCTGCCGGGCGATCCGGACATTGTTCTCTCTGGTCCTCTGCGTGTAGAGGTGTGTACTCTGGGGAAGATCTCTTCCCAGTTGCTTTTCCGTCTCGGCAAAGCGCTTTGCCGCCGTCATGATGGCATCCCAAGTTGATGGCATGCCATCCTTACCCGTCAATGTGCGGATAAGTTCTGGGTATTCGGCGCCTTGGATGAAGGCGGCGCGAACCAGATCTTCACTTATGTTGCCGAGACTAAGCTTTTTGGAGTTGAAGCGAGTGATGAAGTCTAGTAGAGATTCATCCTCCTCTCTCACGCAGTTAAGGATCGTCCACTGCTCTTCAGTGTACTTCCTCTGTTGGCTGAAATGCTGGCAGAACTTGTTCTGAAAGTCCGCCCAGTCATATATGTGGTGGATCGGTAAACGATCGAACCATGCCCTGGCCGCTCCGACCAGAGTCATCTGGAACATGTAGCACCACGTGGGTTCCGTCCAGTTGCTGACGGTAGCCCCCGCAATGAACCTGTTCAAATGGTCGTCTGGGTCGGATAGACCATCGTAAGTGCCAATGTTGGACATTTGTTTGGCACTTCTCGGGGCGATTGCTTCCGCAATGTCCCTTGCGAACTTTGACTTCCCTGCATTTGTAGCAGTTGGTCTAAAGGTTTTGGAAAAGTCACGCGGGTTTCTCTCCACGATTGGTTTAAAGGCTTCCCCAAAATTCCTTTTTGGTTGGACGTCCGTTTCCTTACGCTTCCCTTTCGCCTTATGGCGAGGGTTCGCGTCGGTGTCGGACTCCAACTCGTCGTCTGAGTACTCGCAGTCACTGCTCATATTGAGGTGTTGGCGAGTACTGGCGAATTCGTCAGCCTGTTGAACTGAACGCAAGCGTTCGTCCAATTCGGCTTGGAATTCTCTTTGCCGTGCTTCGGCCCATGCCTTCACTTGATCTAGTGTTTGGCGAGGAACCTTCGTTCGTTTTTCCAGTTGGGTATCGGAGAACCCCAATGGAATATTTACTCCACTTGCCCCGGCTTGGGTAGTCGGGGTAGTGTTCGTAAGGATTGTATAACCGCCGGTGTTTCCCCCAGTTGCTGGGGTTGTTACCGGGGTTTCTTGGTCGGTTACTGGCCTTTGAACCGGAGTAACGTTAACCATTTCTTCAGAAATTGTGAAAAAACTAAAGTAGTTCTAGCTTTTATACACGGATGGCGCCAATGAAGAAACACTAAGTGACCCGGTACAGATTATAGATAATCTGGGGGTTAAGTAATGTTTCCCACGGATGAGGTCTAACTGAGAAGGCTGTTCTTCAGGAGACCTGCAAAACAAACACCGTAAGCTCGTCACTGAGAAGGGGGGAGTTCCTCCTTGTGACCACCCTCCGGCGTGAGAATCAGACTAGGTTGCTCTGAATATAAGTGTATATTAAGAGATTGCTAGATAACTGGATAGCAGATGATCTTACCATTCCAAGATATTGGAGTATTTATAGCCGAAGGTAGGTTTCCAAGAAGGTACAGCCGGCTGAATAGTATTCCTGTTCAACCAACAGTGGACTATGCACAGGCCATACTGGTTGGTGGGTAGGTTACGGCCAACAGTAACAAAGTCGGCTGCACTATTCCACCAACTGTAGATTATGCACGTCCCACTTACTGTGGATTGTACGCAGGCCATGCTGGTTGGTGAATAGGTTACGGCCAACAGTAACACTATTCCACCAACTGTAGGCCGCGCATGCTCCTCAGTAAGGGTTGGTGAGTAGGCAGCGGCTAATAGTGACAAACAGTACTAGAGGGTGCTCCTCCTCGCCCTGTTGTCGATGAGCTGTCACCCTGTGATTGGCTCATGGGCTGTTCTGGTCAGATCGTCTGTCCTGTCCATACCTTGGTAGGCATGGTACAAAAGATCTTTCAGAATCAGACTGGCTCATTTAGGCGGGATTGTTCCCGCCTTGCTCATTCCTTCATGTGACTACTGAAGTAGCTAGTGTCTTGTGCGTGTAGCCCTGCTGTCTGCAGGTAGCCTTCCCTGATGGCTTGTATCCGCAACTGCGGGAACAGGCGGGGTACTTCACCATTGGGAGGCTTTCCCTGCGTGTTCAGCTTGTGTACTGCGCGTAAGATCCTATGAGCATGGTGGGTCCTGCGGGAGCAGATGGCCTTTGCGCAGACGTCCCTGTTCAAGGTGAGTCTTGCGGGACCAACTGGTCTCTGCTGGGACCTACCTCTTCAGGATGGAAATTATAAGTAAAATAACAAATACGGAGTATTTAGTAATGTAAATTTATTTTATGCAACCGTCCTAAACGGTCGCAAGTTTATGGATTTTGCCACTGCACTAAACGGTCGGAAAATTCGCAACCCTTTCGCGACCGGTATTTACAATTTAATTTTGATCAACTAATTTTAATAGATTTTGCCACCGATATGCTACCGAAAAAAAACACTCGCAAACTTTGCGACTGAATATGGGCCGGTCGATAACTTTCCGACCATTATGATTTTGGTCGCAATTGCCTACTTTTCTAGTAGTGGTAAGTGATGCAGGAGCATTTAAATGAGAATATTTTATTTGTTACGTTATCTTTTATTGTTTTATATTTATTTTGTTTCCAAGTTTATCTCATATTGTTTTAGTTTAAGTAGGGTTATCATTGTTTAGTTGGTAGTTTTTCGGATTTAGAATAAACATTGTAAACCTTGAAGGTTTAGAACCTTTTGGTTCCTAGCTTTTGGCTAATAATCATATGAGTTTCGTGATTGCCATTTGACATGCGCTTCTAACTGCATCAGTAAGAAACATGACACTTGGATTGATCTTAAGATTTTCGGTTATATCGCTAAAATCTAATGAAAAAAGTAATAGTAACAGTAACTGAATCACTTGTATCATCATGTAGGGTGCTGGCCATTCTTTGCAACTGAACAAGCCTGAAGAAGCTTCAGTTCTTGTGGAAGGGTGGCTTGCTTCTCAAACTTCCATAAGTGACTCTTGATTTTTAAGTATGTCTTTGTTGTTGTTATTATATATCTCATGAAGGTCTGTAATATCATGGGATATATTTGGATTTATGTACGTATGAGGAGGCATGTATTATGGTTTTCATGATTTCTAGCTAATATAAGGTTGTGTGTTGGTTGTGAACTTATGAAGTATGATTGATTCCTTTACGTTGAAGCAATGGTGTGTCAGGCTTTGGAGTCGTGTGGACCGCTACATCTACAATTGATTTTGATAGAGATTTATGGTGGTTTACGGGTCTATTAGTTATTTATATATCAACATTCTCCGTCGCTTGAAAAGGGTGCATTCTCAAGTTCTTAAGAGTAGAAAGTTTCGGTTGATGAACTGAGTTTAACTTTGGAGTTATCATCCACATTTCTCGTCGAGTGAGAAGTTGTTATAATGGATTGGACTTCATGTTTACAAGAGGTGGATGATTACAACTAGTGCTACTGATGGCTCCCTTACAAGGATTCTGAAAACTTATAGCAACCACCCTTTTGAGTTTTGTTGACGTTTCTGTGATCACCAACGATCATGACACTTGTCGTCATAAGAAAGGAGAGGTTGATATACTCCAACACGGCATGTTATCAGGATAATTCATGAGCTCTGACACCACCTGACACGACATAATTGCAATAAGTCGCATATATTACCCGAGGCAGAAGTGAAAAAAGATTTACAAAAAGGAAAATTTACTTTTCAAGACAAAAGTTTGCATCTCACTGAATGCATAATCCATTACATGAAGCTCCCTTATATATGAGAAAATTTAACACATTTCATCAGTTTGACAATTAAGAAACTAACGTGACAACTAATTCATCGATGGGTCAGTGACAACTCGTGATTATGAAAATTCAAGTAAATTCAATTTGAGATTTATTTCGTTTTCTTCACGCATCTACCAAACTCCCACCAATCCGTATACGTTCTCATTAATTCATTTATTTGTCCTTCGTCACAACCCGGTCATTTATTAACTTGCAACTCGTTTGACTCAATCAGATAGCAAATATATATTCAAACCAATTAAGTACCCGTGAACACAAAACACTTATATTGCAGCTGGTTGTCCATTGATTTTTCTCTTTTACACAAATTACATAACTTGTTATGACTAATTATGAGGCACAGAATTAAGTACCCGGTACTATATATGATGATCCAACATTCTTGTGATGTGTTCGGCCACTATCAATGTTCTTCCTTGGTCTATAAATTATATGTCTTCTTCTGGACCTGTGTGTGGCACGAGGTATATATAAACACCCCGGTGCCACCACCGTTTGCTGCCCACAACCTCCCTATCCAATCAGGAACCGGAACCGAAACCTCCCCACCATCCCACCAACTAAAACAGTCACCAACCAAGCGCTGGTTGAACGTTGTGACGCACTTGTTTTTAACTCGTACTAGATCATCGTCTTCGTCTTCATCTTCATCTTCATCTGTAAGAAGCAATAGTATCCGCCTTGTGAGTTCGGCATAGAAGGCGTTATCTTCTTCATCGTCTAGAGTTGTTCTGCTAATCAACTCATGGTCAATTGTACAACGTTGATCGCATGCAGGATAAGCGGACTTATATATAGGGTAGGTGTGTTATTGTTTAGTTGGGATTCAATCAGAATAGTGGAATAAGAAAATGGATAATGGAAAATTACAAGTTCACAAGTCATATATTCATTCATTCATTCATTCATTCTTGTGAAGACTAGAATAATAATATATGTTACCAAGATACTAACCCCCCGTGTTAATACTTAGGCTATGTGTAATGGGGCGCGAGTTTAGGCGAATTGGGGCGAGAAGATGGAGGAAAACCGCCCCCAGGCGATATTGGGGCGAAAAGGGGCGGGGGCGGAATGTTTTTGTCGCTGGAAAGGAAGAAGAAAATATTATTATTATTATATTAATATGAGTGTGTTATATATATATATATATATATATATATTGTATTACTATTGTAACCCCTACACCATTACACCCAAAAAACAAATTCTCACCCTTTGCTGACTGGGCGCCACACGACGCAAAACGCCCTAATTTGTAGCCCCTCCACCACGCATAGCCTTAAAAGGGATTACGATAAGTCAAAAGTCAAAACGGAAGACAGACATGCATGTAGTGATGATTTTGTCCCAACATCAAGTAATGATACCATTGAAACAATTAAGAATATGACTAGCTAGCCACTTGCATTGTGACACCTGGCCCACTTGCATTGTGACACGTGGCTGTCAAAAATATATCTTATCTTCATAATTGGCAAATTGTTTTGACTTTGGTTCAAATGAATTTATTATTATTATTATTATTATTATTATTTTAACAGCTAATTTTAAAGTCAACTAGAACCCACGACCCATGCCAAATGATTGGTATACGATAGGACACAACGTTATAGTAAAACATTCATTTTTCACTAGCATTTGAAGAAATATTAATGATAATAATAACTGAACTTGCAACAATTGTAATACAAATCTTCAATGCTTCTGTTCATTTATTAACAAGTTAGATTAGATGGATTTCTCAATTTAATTCAATTTAATTCAATTCAATTCAGTTTGTTCGTTAACAAAGAAGAAATATGCATGTGCTCTTTTAAATGACCAAAACATATATAAATCACAAAGATAAAGAAAATTAACTCTTGCAAAACAAAAAAGATGAAACTTGAGGCGAGTTCAACTTGGGTTTCCCTAGCTTGAGCTCTTGTTATCGATCGCCTGAAGTGCTTGATTTGCAAAAAAACGGACATCAAAGTCCGGATCTTCAGACAACTCGATCAGGCATGGTCGAATCGTACTTTCCACAACCTGAACAACGAATATTGTGAAAACCAATGACATGCGTTTTCAGCGGTTGATATGAACACCGGCCGTTTAAACCCAAATTTTATTTTATTGTTTATATGTATTTTATATTTTTGCATAGTAATATTCTAAAATTACAAATCTACAACCAAAAATACAAATGCATATTAAAAATTACATTAAACTATAAAACGTGATTTTGGCACAAAATACTTAATCTATGAGGATTGTAAACGAACCAAATGAACACGAAGTTCGTTCAGCTTAAACCGAACAAAAGATCGTATACGCAGAATTAAACGCATGGGGTTTTCTTGTTCGTGTTCCTTGAACATATTGGTTCCATTTAAATTCGCTCGTTAACAGTCTAAATGAATGGTTGACGGACGTAAACGAACGAACATAATTGAACATAGATGAACAAACATAACTAAAAGTAAAGTGAAGAACAAATGAACAGAGTGTTGGCCTTAAAAGTTATTAAAACTATGCTAAGTTGTAATGGGCCAAAAAATTTAAATGAATATACTTGCAAACCTAAAAGAAATAACATAAACGAATGTTCACGAACACACAAATCAATGAGACATGCGTTCATGTTCGTTCATTTATTAAATAAATGAACTTCCCGCCAAACTTTCATGAAATGATCATTGAATGTTCGTTTTGTTTACAAGCCTATCTGTGACATAAAACACTTTTTAAAAATTTATAAAAACAAACACGTCAGGTCAGCTAGAACCCTAACCGGTGAATTCATGTTAGGTTTGTGCCATTTCAGAAAGCCTTATTTAAGTGCCAAGATATCAACGGTTGTGGATATATTAATCGGAGCAAAAAATAACTTACAGATCGGTCAACAATTGGAGTTAGGGATTGTAAGGACTTTGCTACATTGAACTTGATATTTGGCACTCTGAAATAGCACAATATGTTGATTATAAATAACAAAATACATAAAAAAAAAAATTTTTAAAAAACCCCGAATGATATTAAATCAAAAACCATAACTCACCTGTCTTTGGAGACTTCAACCACCACAGGAAGCAACTTAGAACACGTGATTTCTGACCCCATAACAGGTGCAAGTAGAGAAATTGCACGAAGAACAGTCATTCGATGCAAGTAATGTGGGTTTTTAATCATATCTAACACCTGCCAAGAAAAACACAAACTTTAGAATTTCAAAAAACAATAGCTTTAAATCAGAATTAAATTTAGAGTTAATTAAACAAATGATCTATGTGATTTGGGCAAAGTAACACCTTTGGGGTCAACGTCTAGAAGTTGCAAGTTTGGGGTTTAAGGTTTCGTTTTGTAACAAATTTGGGGTCTAAGGCTAATTTTTGTTAACTTTAAGAGTCTAAGTAAAATGACCGAAATACCTGTGGCTTTTCTGTTAACTATAGGTATTTTGGTCAAACGGTATTTCGGTCATCTTACCTAAAGTTAACAGAAATTAGCCTTATACCCCAAACTTTTTACAAAACTGAAACTACAAACCCCAAACTTGCAACTTTTAAACATTAACGTTTACTTCAGAAAAATGACCAAAATACCCTTTTTACTTTTCTGTTAACTCCAGGCATTTTACTCATTTTACCTAGTTAACGGAAGTTAGCCACAGACCCCATACTTGTTACAAAGTTGAAACCTTGCAACTTTTAAACGTTACCCACAGGTGTTACTTTGCCCAAACCACAGCGACATTATAAATATTGTATAAATTATATTGCAATTAACTCTTAAATTTATATAACAAACCTGTGGAACAATGTGCCGCAAAGCCCATTCGGGCCCAAATTCCTCCGCAAGGCGCTTTAAGTTAGTAGCCGCAGCATCTCTGATTGAATAGACCTGTAGCACATAATACATTATTATATATATTGTATAAATTATATATACACATACATACATGTGTGTGAAGAAGTGACCAACCTTGTCTTGTAACCATTTCATGCAAAGAGCACCTAACTTATCATCAAAAAACCCTACACCTAATTGGCTTGCCAATAAAGGTATGTATTCAATTATAGCCAACCGAACCCTCCAATGTCGGTCTTCTGCCAGCTCAACAATGGCTGGTAGTAAAGATTGAGACAAAAGATCAATCCCAATGACCTGCATTAACAGTGATACATCCATTATAGGTGTTCTAAACATAATAATATTAATCATAAACCTATTAACATTTGAAAAACCATCCTTTAATATAATACAAGAGTGTATATATAATACCTGATTCACTTGATCTAGCTTACTGATAATGCTGAGGCATACATCTGGGAACTCATCCTTTAGAAGTGAAAGGAATATAGGAAGAAGTTGTTCAATTGTTGCTTCCTGCAATTTCCCATTGGTTAGAAGGGTATCGGTGAGCCCGTGATAATTATCAAAAGGAAAAAGAAAAAGATAAAATGTAATAAATTGTGCTGAGGTAGATAATATGAAACACTTACTTTTCCTAAAACAGGGGCCATGCCCATTATGACAGAGGCTAGAGCAGATCTAACATGCTGAGAAGAATCTGACGACAATTCCTAAAAAGTATAGATCCAAAGTTAAGAATAACACATGAAAAAGTCTTAATGACGATGTTTGACAACAAGAAGATAGTCAACATACCTTTACACATGGAAGAATATGCTGAATTGCAAGTTCTGAGTTTAAAATCAGAGAGAATTTGGTGACTTTTCCAGCAGCTGCAATACGTACTTCAGCTTCGTTATCTCTAAGTAACCGCACGTATGCTGGAACCAGTTCTGACCTACCATTTTAAAAATGGCAGAATAGTAATCATTGAAAAAGGTAATAAAAATGAGTTCATCAAAATGACTGTAGCAATGATGCTATAATATTATATACACACTTCTAATTTTCAGCGATTGTGTTATAGAAATATGATAATTTTCATCATTTCATGATGCAAAAATAGCTTCAAAAATATATATAAACGTACTTGGTAGGTTCCGGGCCCACAGCTTCACATAGCTCATATAATTGATTAGCAACCATATACCGAACACGCCATGACTTGTCCTGATTCAAAAGAAAGATGCATAGATAAATGAATAATTTATATAACAGATACACAAAATATGAAGAGAAAACTGTTATCACAATAAACATGTATCTTCATTGAAGAAAGAATATCAATACGAAGAACAAACTGTGGCCTTCTAGAATAAACACCTACACTCTAATAAGAGTAACAATAACACACTAATAATCTATCAAGATAATGATAGACTGAGGCCAGTGTCATGACTCATGATTGTCATCATTCCCAATAAAGCTTCAGAAAGAAATGGATGGAATCAAATATCATTCCACAAATACAAAACCATATAGATTATTAGAAAGGGTGCTACAAAACTAAGTACTTCAATACAATATGAAGTGAAGTTTTTTGCTATAATATTCTGTCTACAGAAATTAATATAGAACAGGGAATGATGGGGAATAATAAGGCAGGAGTTGGTCAAATAATAAACTATATGAACTATCAAACTATAGAAAGTATAGATATAAGTTTACCTGAGAAAAATTGACAATAACTGGAAGAATATGTTTAACACAATCTTGCGCCTCAAGCAACTTCCCAAGTGCAGCACAACCCTCAACAGCTAGTAAACGTACAGAATCTTGATCTGCAAGAAGATGATAATATCTCTATAACCTATTCATAACCAAAAAGCTATAACTTCAAGTAAATAACTGACAAAAGCACAATTTACCATCTTGTGTAAGATCCTCAAATATTTGCATAATATCAGTCTTGAGATGAGCAGGTTCCATAGTAGCAGCAAACTTCCCCAAATTTGTAGCAGCAGATCTTCTAACCATAGGCATGTCATCTTGACATAACTGACTGTATACTGACCTCAGTTCTGCTTTCAAGCTCTGGGGAGCACAAGAATAAGGAATATGAATTAACCCACAGGCAGATACCCGTGCAGTGAACCATTCACCAGCTGCCAGCCTCTGCACAACAGTATGATCATAATCAAAGAAAAGCTTAACAATGCTCCTTCTAATGCTGGTTTCTGGGATTTTTTTTATCTTCTACTACCAACATACACTTTATCTTATTTGTATTTGAAGAGGAACTGATCCAAGAGTTGGTAGACTTGAGCTATGATTGGAGTTAAGGGGCCCATAACCAGCGGATGGAAAGGTCTCGACGATCCGGATCATATGGCTAATAACCATCGATGGTTTGATCTAGCTGTCGGACCCAAATTCTTTGTTTTAAAGCCCCGATTTCGTAAATCAAGATTCTTCCTCAATTTCATCCGTCTTTAGTAATTTACTTTTTTTAGCCTAAATCGTTATATACGTGTCTATTTATGGTCTTAATTAAAAGTTTTATTAGCCAATTTATAATGCTGAAAATTCGGTGAACCTGTCAAATTTAGAAAATCTCTATAGAAGGGCAACTCTCGTCTTGGTCTTAAAATGCACACATCACATGATACGATCTTATGCTAGATGCCGAACTTTATGCGGTTGACCAATAGTTGAACAAACCAGATAGTCGATTGCAATTGGTTTGAGTACTTGATCGAATTAGACCATTTGTTAAACATGTCTGACCAGAGTTGATGTAAAAAATACTACGCATTTTAGTGTTTAAAAGTTACCAAGTTCAAACACTATCTATAAATAATTTTTTTTACTACTTTTCTAATAATAAAATCCTAGCAGCGCGTGCATCACGGGCTTAAGGGATCAAAACACATCAATCGTCACAATGCTTTTGAAAACCAAGCCTCTTGTAATGGTTATTCATTCAGTTTTTATCAAAGTCTATTGAAAATTATTCTCTGTTTATTGTTTGTGCTTCCACTATGCGTCGGTATTTTTCCTCTTCTCACCCTCCCCAGACCCAACTCTTCGATTGTGATATTATTAGATACATTTGTTTGGTTATAGTGTTGGGGTCAAACTAACCTTGACCATTGGTACAAAATGCTCAACCAAATCATTCTCCTTCATTTGTGATCCAATCTTGCATAAAGACTCAACAGATTTCTCTCTTACACAGGTTTCTTCAACAGTGCACAATGTTTCAAGAGGCGGTAACAACACATGCGCGTGCTCTACTCCTCCAACATACGCAATAAACACACCCAATTCTTCCGCCATTGCAAGAAGAACTTCATCAACATCATCATTGTTCTCAGTCAGAAAAGGAAGTAACTCTTTTCTTGTCCTTTCTTCCCCAAGCGCGCGTGCAATTGTGGGAAGCCTTTTGATAGAATTCAACCTCAACTGAATATCTTCATTCTTTAGCTCATCTATCAAGACTGCTATCGGATACAAAGGGTCGTCCCCCATCAACATTGCAGTTCACAAAGTAACTGCAGAATAACACCAATATGTTCTTATTTTAGAAATGAACATAAGTAGATGATGAGTTATCCAAAGTTTCATCACATCAGAGATTTGATATGATAATGATAATGATATAGATATATATACATATAGATGAAAAGAAATCGTTAAATTTTGTTATAGAAATTGAATCGCAATAATGAGATCTAATAATCTAAAGCTGATTAATCCTAAACGTAAGAAAAGAAATCTGGAAAACGGAGGAATAAGAATAGAATAATAAAGGCGATGAATTGAAATATGTGATTCAATAATAATAATAATAATAATAATAATAAATAAGTAGTAATTGGGATGAAAAGAAAAAAGAGATTGGATCTGAATCATACATACCACCGGGATACAGAAAAAATAAAATGCGGTTGAAGGTTCCTACTTAGTACTTAATTACAGTTGTTGTATGGGGATCTTCTTTTTCATCATCATCAATTCATCATCGTTGTTGTTCACTGGAGAGAAAGAAGATTATTATTATTATTATTATTATTATTGGTTTGGAAATGTATGATTATGCCGGGAGAAATTGCACTTTTTCAGGGGACATTGTTTTCTTTTCCAATGGACCACCCTTAATTATCACTCTTTTCTCATTTTACCCTTAATCACCTATTTCATCTTTTCACCCTCATAACATTTTTTTATTCTAATTCTCTTTAAGAGTGCTTGGTGTCACGGAGTTATTTCTTTGACTCGCGTGCAGCCTTTGAATTTGGTCTAAATAAGCCTTGATGGTTAGGTTTGTAGTGGTTTGCAATGTTGCAAGTAATGGTGCTTGTATTTGAACAAGATGATGATGCTTGTAATACTTGAACACAAGTATACAAGTTAAGAGTTTATATTACTAGAAAGATGGGTTACAAGTTTTTTTTATCACAAGAGCTTGGGTGATCTCAAACGAGACCCAATAACACCTGTTTATACTAGTTCCTTATGTCTAGTAACTTCTTAGTCTAGAGAGTTCTATCAAAATATCAAGCTCTAGGTAGATCTTGATCCATCTTGAAGCTTCTTTGTTGTCCTAGAGGTGTCTTGGTTCTTCTGGACTGATGTAGTATGTAGCGGGCTGTTTCAAAGAGTTCCAGAGAGTGCTGGGCTGTTCCAGAGAGGACCAGGCTGTTCCGGATTGTTCCAGCGAGTACCGGGTTGTTCCAGAGTGTTCCGGAGTGTACCGGCTGTTCCTGAATGTTCCGGAGAATACCAGGCTATTCTTGAAAGATCCGGGTGGTTCCGGAGTCTTCTAGTGTCACACCCCAACCTACGGCGGAAATGTCGAGGCGTAAGCTGATTGTCACAGCTCACAAGGTTACTATCATGAAATTATAAAGCGACAATATCTAATTAATTTATTTATTATCAAACAACATTCATATACAACAAAAATAAAAAAAATTACAAATACAAAACCAACTATTCTTGTATATGTTTTATCTTAAAGTCATCTCTATGTGAGCTTCAGTTCGATAACCAATCCAAATCTATAACCTGCAAATGCGTACAAAATATATGTTTGTCAACAACACATGTTGAGTGAGTAGATCACCAGTTTTGACACAAACAAAAATGGTAATAATATATAATGATATAAGTGAATAAAAATAGGCAAAACTGTTATTTGTGAGTATAACTAATTAAACCATAGCACATACATAAACAATCAACCATAAAGAAAGGGCTAAACCGTTGCCATGTGAATGGGCATTGGTTACCAAAAATGAGGTGTCGGTGAAA
Organism: Bidens hawaiensis; assembly: GCF_021521415.1. Taxonomy (NCBI): domain Eukaryota; kingdom Viridiplantae; phylum Streptophyta; class Magnoliopsida; order Asterales; family Asteraceae; genus Bidens; species Bidens hawaiensis. Next base: position 103,494 of record NW_027497344.1, on the reverse strand, counting down.
CCATTGCCAATGCGATCGGGCCCCGGCCACTACGACGGTCGTATGATCATACTATAATGAGATTATGTTGGACCTCTCCTAATGCGATTCAAGTAAGCAAGTAAGCAAATAGCAAGTAACAGACAATCATTCAATTGATACACAACACAAATATCATAGTTTGCGTTTGAGAAATAATAAGATAAATAATATGATAAATGGTACGCAAGTGTCCCAAAACATTTGAAAACAAGTAAAATAGGGGAGTGATTACTCACCTGATCGGATGAACGAAATATAAGTGACGATGTGAGAAAGATGAACCCTTCGGGGTACACCGACAAGGATTCCTAGTTAGAAAATAATAATATAAATTAATTATAAGAGATATAACATGATTTAAATAAATTAAGATTTTCGATGTGATTTAAGTTACATTTGGGGTTAGGAAATTATTGATGGATCAATTAACCTTTACGGTTATTGTTATTAATAGACTTAATAATTATAAATTCCCCAACTATTACCCATGATATAATTTATAATTAAATACTTAAATAATTTAATTAATATAAGATATGCTTGAAATAATAAAATCTAAATTAAATATACAAATTATATAAAATAAATTTAATTAAAACTAAAGTGATATATACTTTTAATTATTAAAATAAATAAGATACGGACATAAATAAATAGACAATCATAATAATAATATGAAATTAATTAAATATAATATGCAGTAATATATAAATGAATATTTTTGTGTTAAACCTTTCAAAGAATATCTATTTAACACGTTTAGTATTTATATAATATATATAGTAAATATAAGTTTATAAAACACGTCTAACCACAAGAATCACCAATGATGAGGTTTAAACAAGTTAATGTTTATTATTAATATATATTTATTATACTATTTATTTAATAACGAAAACGTATGTATATGCATACATTATAAAGACACACACACACACACAAAGAACCACCAAAAGTGGGCTGGCCAGGGCTCGAACCCGTGACTCTGGCCGGCTCACTAAGTTAACACACGTACAAAGAACCACCTGTGCCGACGAGACAGTTTGTATAAGAACGAAACGGAAAGTTATTATACTATTACAGATTTAAGCATATACAATCAATCAAGAACCCTAATTCTAAATCGATTACTCTGGTATGTTTTGCTTAAATCAAATATAGGGTTAATGGATTATGGACTGAAACGAACTCGCATCATATATTAATTACCAGATTTGATTTCGTATCATGGAGAACGGCTATACGTGGGTGAGGGCCCAAAAACAATCTTGTTCTTCGAGTTGCAGATTGCTATAAATCAATTAGTTGTGAGGTTTGATTCGCGAGGTCATGGGGAGGCTATAGACTCAATTAATTGGATTATTATGTGCGATGTATTGTAACTGATAGCGAGGTGTTGACAGCTCAAAGAATTAAGCAATACGAATCCTCTTTGATCGTTATTACCAAAATTAATAAGTCAATAGGTTCGTTTAAGGCAAGTGGTATCATAATCATAAATTAATTCCTTGATTAGGATGAGAATTAAGCTCCAAGAAACTTAAACGGGTATCGGGTTTGAGAAATGGATCGGGTTTATGGGTTTGGGTAAAAGGTTATAATATAATATTATAATATGTTTGGTCAGATTTGTATTTAAGTCCCTGCAGTTCTAAGATGGAAACAAAAAGGTTTAAAACTAAGGTTTATCAGTAAAAATGTATATATCTCAAAGTTGTTTATGTATGTTAAATATAATAAATAAATAAAAATATAATAATTACTCGATAAACGTGATAATTAAATTCATACATTTTTCCAAACACCAATTGGGTAGGGTTATTTAAAATGAAAAAGACCGAGTTGTTTACAATATCCCTTACTTTAGGGAATTTCGTCCTAAAATTAAAGGATATTATAACAAAACCCTCAAATTTTGAGGTAAGGAAAATTTTTAAATATAACCTTTAAAATTTATCACAACACGGAACCTTGAATAGTCCAAATAACGCTCCAAATGAAAATCCGATAAGAGCACTTATATATAGGATGTACCAGCGGCGTATCCACCATGTCCTTATCATCTCTACATTTGTACCGTTATCACAACTACTTTCTATTCTATATCATGACACACAATTTCACGCATTATGATTTCCATGCGAGGACTTCGATAATTATGTAGGCCTCCATAATTACTTAGGTCGTCGAATGGTCCACATAATTCGTCCCATCGTGTGGTTTACAAAATATTTGAAAGACATGATTTTGCGAGAAAAGTTATTAATTTATTATAAATATGAGGAAAGTGTTAACATATTATAAGACCATTGGGAGTTGATTTATTATAAGTGTAAAATCAGAAGGTTTTATAAAATATTTCTAATAACGCAATTTTGGTGAACTTTCAAGTTTGATTAATGAAATTAGTGAAAATTTTAAATTAACTTAAAAGTTAAGAGAAACGGAAACATTGAAGTTGAGATATATGATGCGTCGACAAGATCGATTGTGAAGAAAGAGAGTAGGGATACGAGCCAACTAACAAATTTACGTGAACTAACCAAAAATTCTATGATTGCAAGGATACATCAACAAAAGTTTATGAAGGAATTAATTGATAATTGTAGACGAATAATAACCTGTGAAATTTTTAAATATTGCAACATTCGAGGTAGAATTCTTAAGACCGTGAGTACAAATTTGAACAAGATTAAACGAAGACTTTGAGGGAGTTAGTTTAGTTAAATGAGAAACTCAGGAAATTTAAAGAGAACCTTATACAACATTGAAATATCGCAATTGTGTATTTAAGATGAGGTAAATTAAAATATTAAAGTACTGGTAGTAGTAATTGAGAATGCAAAAATATTAATGCAAATATTTATGTATACAAGCAAACTGTAAATAGATGAAATTGGGAAGCGGATATTCACGAATCACCGAGATGGTCCTATTCCAATTAAATCTTTAAAATTACATATAGTATAAAGTGGGTCATTGGAATATACCCAAATTACAAAGGATTTTCCTATCTCCATAACATCGTTAAAATTAAAATAAGGAAGTTGTAATTTTCATAGTTTATCATGAAAGGTTAAATAAATAATAAATATTAAAGTAATAATGAAAAACAGAGACGATTTGAGAAATAATATATTTAAATAGAAGAAAACGTGAAGCTGGAAATGCATGAACCACCATGACTATTCCGACAACTGAAGGAAATCATCTAAACATTTTAAATTCCTAAAATGTATAAAAAATTGAAGTAAGGAGCTGAAATATCTACGAGCCACTGTGCGATTCCAACTAAATAACGAAATCTAACAATATTGAAAAATGGATTGTTGAGGTACCCACGAACCACCGCAGGTTTTCGACAACAATCGTGCAAATGTCATTAGACAATAGTGAAAATTAATAATAAAATTCCAATTAAATCACCATGGGAATTCAATAAAATTCATTTTTTTATAGTTAAAATTAACTTAAATAATGGAAAATAAAATTCCATAGCGGAAATAATTTTTTTTAAGAAAATGACAAGTTCAATTAATAATAGAACTATAACAATTCAATTTCAACGATAAAAATTTATAAGATGAAAGGTAAATTGTAATGCATGAGATTAATAAATACACGACGTACACAAATGTCACACCCTCAAAATCCACTAACGGAGTTTTACCGTCAAAGGGTGTGAACTAACAGGATCGGAATCATTAGTTATAATCAAAACATAAAAATGTTTAAATGAAAATAAGTGCGGAAGCGTAAAAACCAAAAGACAAAGGTTACGTTACGCAGGACGACTTAAAATCCAATGACAATAGTTTAAAAATCAGTTTGCATAAACAAAAGCGTTTTTAACAATGCATGATCCTATATCGCGCACCCGCCTCGGCTACCTGAGAATAACATACTAAAAGTGTCAACACGAGGTTGGTGAGTTCACAAGTTTATATAAAATAAAGCGTTTAGCGTTTTGCGTTCAGCGTTCAGCGTTTAGCGTTTTGCGTTTAGCGTTTTGCGTTATCAGATAGTGTTAAATCAATTATATATCGATAGGTAGCTAGCCTATACAGCAAGTATTACTAAGTGTTCGACACCGAAGCTGACTGTTTATCAAGTGCCTTGCCACCAGGTCATCCAGACCATGGTAATGTGTTAGCCAAAATTACACCCACTCGACCTCCAGTCGAGTTTAGCGTTGGGTGGGGTTTGTCAAACCCAGTAGTACTACTCAACAGTGACTCGCTATTATCCAAATATTAACCGGTTCGATGTGTAGGACTTCAATTGTTTCGTTTGCCACTTAGCCTTTACAAGTGATATATAATTTACTAACAAAATCTTAAATGCGATTTTCGGAGTATGTTATCTCCCCCAAGTGAAAAGCGTTTAAAACAGTTTAAAGGGGTAAGTGAAACTCACTGTTTGCGAAGAATTCCCAAAAATAAATCACCAAGTGATGCGCGTCACAGAAAACTCTCTCTAGCGTTCTAAAACAACAAAGAGATTTTCTAAGTGTCGGAACTATTATCGAGTCTCTAGACTCGGCACATAACACCTATGCACAAATTACGTTTCGTGTTTCGTTTGTGAATCGTGTGTGACTTAACAAGTACATTTGTGATACGATACATGTGTGAACAATTATTTACGTGTCATGTATTAATAATGTATATCACCAGCAACTATTCCCCGCAGGGGCAATTTGGTCAAAATACCACACTTATTTAGCAAGCATTCCCCGCAGGGGCAATTTGGTCAAAACATAATAATTAACTAGCAACTAGCACTTTTCATGCATTTTCACAAAGTTCGGCAGTTAACTTTACCGAGACAGAATTTCTACTTGAAAGATTATACTATTCCACCGATCATAGCATCTCAATTAATTCATCAACAATCATCACAAAAGCATACATGTATTAGGTTTCCAGAACATATTTTATTTTATTTTTATTCCACATAGTTTTCTCACAATGATCAAAACATTACAGCAAACTCATAACAGTCAAATTCATGCGCAACAGAATGTTATTTGAAATTCCCGTTAAATGAAAAATCCAACAGATGCAAGACCAATTGGGTTAGGTTCTTAACTCAACAAGTTAACTTCCAGAAGTGGAACCAACCCATTTGGTCTTGTAGTTCATGAGATATAATATTTACAAGACAACCTAACAGCAGGTCTCACAATTCAGATTTGCACAACGATTTTGTAAAATCATAAAAGTTAACTTTTACACGTTCAAAAATTGCAAATTTATATTCTTTAGAAACTAGACTCAACCTAGTTTACTTTAGTATCATTTATCTCGACCAATTTTCACATTCACACCCCGTTACAGTCAATTGAACATCAATAACACAATCTGTCCAGAAACTGTTTGCATCCAAACTCAACATATTAACTATCTATGGACCATAATCCGTTCATATGACCTTATAGACACCATAATCATTATCCATGCACATCAAATACACATTACATCCATGATTAGGGTTTTACTTGAACTCAAAATCAAGAAACAAACGATTAACATGCAATAACACCAATACTAGCTATCAATTCAACAATCAATACATCTTTCAATCAAAACATGACACATGAACACAATCACATATAAAAATCAGACCTAGGGTTTATAATTAACCCATTAAAAATCAAAATTAAGCATAGAGGATGCATAGGATAGTTGTTTATACCATCCTAGCACCTTAATCTTCAATCAAACTTGAACAATCTTGATTGTATGTATGTGTGTGTAGGTCGATGGCTGCCAAGGGAGTGAGAGGGAGGGCCGATCGGTTTGGGAGAGAAAGAGAGAAGAGAGTTTAGGGTTTAGGTTAATATTAATAATAATAATATATTACACTTAAGTCCTTCAACTTTCAAATGCTACTTTTCTAGCTTAATTAACTTAGTTTGCACATTGAGTTAACGTTATATAACATGTTATCACATAACACATAAGCCTAAACACATAATTATCACATAATTATTGTTTTGACGTTTTTCGTTTATTCACCAATTGTTTGCGTCAACTCGTTTGCGTTTCGGTGCAATTTCCGAAAGACTACACATGTAGTAATTTCAAGCGTCATTTAAACCCTAGTGTAAATGTAATGAGGTGTGCGTTATAGATTCAATGATCTTTAAGTTTGAATTGACGGAGTTGAGTTAACGGAGTTAACCTGAAATTGACGAATGTCACAACAAATGTTAAAAATCAAAGTTAAGAGTAGAAATTGACACATTGTCAATAATTTAACAAGCAAATAAAGTAGATGAGAAAAGACAAATTGAATAATATGGTCAACTAATAACTGACTGTCGAAATTGTGTCTTTTATAATTGAGAAAAGAAAAAAAATTGTTTTGATTTATGAGAATATAAATATTTTGATTAGTTGACGAAATGTTAATGAACCAAATCCTATAATTTTGATTAAGTAAAACCAAACGTATAGATAATTACGGCAACCAACGATATTGATCTTTAGAAAGATAAGAAAAATTTTATTGTATGCGAAAAAGATACTTAAAATGATGGATTTTCCAAGTTGGGTTTGTTCCAAAATAACTAATTTAGACAAATAATAGTTTAAGGTATAATTGAATACAAAATACGTTTAGACGAAAATGATGAAAACGATAAAAATCTTCTTTGTGAAAACATAACTACGATTGGTTTAATTCAAAATACCTTTGTTAATTGAGCTTATGAAAACTTAAATAATTGAGATCTAATGATTTGGGGCACCTTGAATAGGTTTGTGAAAACGAGGTTTGACTAAGCTAAGCTTGATGAAATTAAGTCTTGCGGGTCTAGAATCGAATAAGCGAGAATGACCTTGTTACATGAAGAAAGCATGAAAGGCATAGAGTTGATAGGTTTAAGCTAAATGAGCATGGGTAGTACGGTACGGTGCCGGTATAATTTGAACTCGGCGTGAATTAGTAAATAACAATGCGTTGTTATGAGGGTGAGTAAGGGTAAATGAATAGAAATTTCTCTGAAAGAAATTAGTGAACAAGATTAAATTGATTGCATTAGTGTTTTGAGTTAGAATTTATACCCTAGAGATTGTAGGGGCTATCTCTTTGACAGTACTTGTGGTCTTAAAGCGGGTGTAAAGAATATATGATATATATTGTTTGATGTAGAAATCCTTCTATAATTATGTAAAATGAGATTAAATGAGTATAAATAATAAGTTGTGTAAATTTCTTATTAGTTATTAAGGAAATAGTGATATTCGACCTAAGTTGTGCTAGCGTTAATCACGATTTAAGGATAAGAAAAAAATTTAAATGAGATAATCTATACGCAGTTTGTTAAGTAGATGATATAATCAATGAGGTGATTTGATATGAGATTTTTTTTTGTCGAAGCATAACAAATTAAAATGTTAATACTTCAAATTTGAGGGCGATAACTGAGATGTAATTGATAGTTATTGGGGGGTATTGAGTTACTTGTGATAAGTTTGTTAATTGATAACGTGATAATCGTGAACATGAGGAATATTGTTCAAATATTAAGGTATTTAATAATACTTTTATTATATTTGATAGTTTGATGATGTTGTAATATGTGTATGAGAAAATAGTTATTAATTGCTCTTGATAATTTGTGGATGTGATAATATGAGTGCGAGATAACCGATTAGATAATTAAATAGTAAGTTGCGTAGATGGACTTGTGATAACAGAGTCCCAGTGAGTGAATGATTTGTGCCCATTATGAAAATAAAAATATTTGTGAGTATGTGAATGAATTGATTTAGTAAGTCTTGGTTCGATGTAATTGAATAATTAAGTAATTGAGTCAAATCGTATCTTATTTCAAATAAAATAAAATACATAAACAAAAAAAATAATAATAACGTAAGTTTCTTGATATATTGGGTTTCCCATGAGCTTGTCCATGGTATTTTGTTGGCCCATGAGTGTTACGTGTCGTTTTAACCGACCAAACTAAATAACGAATGACAAATGTAAGTATGAGTAGTTGAAGTATCTCGTGTATCATCACGCGTGATAATGGTCCAACCAAATATCGTAAAAATAATAATTGTGAAAATGAATAGTTGGTGTGTCCATGGCGTCCCATGGGTTTTACACCCACTAGACAATTAAAAACAATAAAACACAATAAAGGGGTGTAGGTTCCCAGCCGAATCTACACGGAAATATCTCGTTCTACGTAGGTGCGGAATCCCTACGTAAGACGATACGAGCGTCGAATCGATATACGTTAAACACAAGCAAACACACGTTACAATACTCAAAAAACACGTTGTATTGCAACTAATAACACGTGATATACAATCACCGATTACACGTACTAAAAACTTTATTACAAAACAAGCCGCAGCTAAGCTTTTATGGTTATCGACAACTTCGCCTAACATGTTAGGCGAAGTTGTTGATAACTTTGCCTGTTCCACAAGTTCGCTTATAAGAGGCGAACTTGTGAAACAAGTTAACAAAACATTAATACAAATCCAACTAACACAATTACAGACACTAGATACTGAACTACTGACATCATGCACCAACAGACTCCCCCTTGGCAGTAGCTTCATATCTCATCTTCAATCACGTGTCTCGTAATCTCAAAAATCTCATATCTCCCGTCTTCAAGCATGAACGCCTTCTCGTACACAAACTGAAACTACTCTTTGGTATTTCTTGGCTTCTTCTTTCCAAGCAGGAATGTAAAATATCTTTTTCTCGTTCAGCACCTGCAAGTCCGCTTGAGACAAATTCACTAAGTGCATAGGATCATACACTCTCATCAACTCTTGTTCATCTTCATCCTCCATCACTGCTTCAGCTGTTTCACTATCAACGTACCACCATTTCAGATCTCTGAGCACATCCTTGGGCATTTGTTTCATCGGTACTTCTTTTAGACACCGGATCGACTTATACTTCATTATCATCCAAGGCTTGCCATCAGCTCTCATGCCTCTGTCTTTATCTTCAACTAGCTTTCCTTTCTGCGGTTTCAACAATCGAACTTTTTCTCCTTTATGCTTTCTTTCCAGACTATCTTCCCAATAATCCTAGCCATGTTATCATCACTCCTGTTTATCAACCCCAACCTGGCAAAGTCCTTCACCTCACACTCAGGCAACGTATTCAACGACCTCAACAATCTCTTGAAATACTGAACCCCATCATAACGTTTAATCACAAAAAGTTTCAACTGTTCATCATATAACCAGCATATTATCCCCCTTTTCAATTCAGCATACCCTTTGATGTTGTAACTTTTCTTGAACATAGTAGGGACCGCCGGTTTCTTAGTCTTTACGAACCACTGAGCGTAGCCTTCTTTCCATCTTGGCTGCTCCTCCCATTCAGTCTCATCACATTCCGTATTTTGACCCAGATCTGACTTTTCAACTGCCGGAATTTCATGCTCAATGTTCTCCTCCACAATCTCTCCTTCTTCAACTTCATTGTCAATCACTATCTCAGCTCCTATCTTCTCGATCTCTTCCAATGGTAACACATCATCATCACCTATAACATCATCATCCTCAGCATCCACAACCACCACATCATCACCCCCTGAACCGCCAGCTGCACTCGTTGACTCCCCTGAGATGTGGAAGTCCCAAGAGCTTGTTCAGTTCTTGGCAACTCTCCACCTGCATCTTTCGATGCATTGGGATCATCGTCTCGATCGTTATGCTTCTTCGTCCTCAGCTCGTCACCCTTACAGCTCGTCTCCCCCTGAGATGCCAAGAACTGTTTCAAGGCATCAAATATTTTACCATGCTCGATCAGGAGGGACGACTGAATTTGATTCTCCGCAACGAGGCGCTGAATAGCATGAGTCTGGATTAGATTTACTCTTGATTGTTCTGCCACGACCCTTTCAAGCGCTGCTATTATTTCCGAGTTGGATAAGGTTGCATCGAAATCAAACCTCATATGTGATATGTCTTGAGCGTATGGAGGAGGGATTCCCAATGTAACCGGCACCTCAAAAACAGGTGGAAACGTAACCGCAGGTGGTATCGTAACCGACAACCCTGCAGTGGCGACAACCGTCGACTCAACAAACCTTGCTGCGACCTCCGATGGAGTAAGAGATGGAGGTGGCAAGGACACAATCTCCGGAGCCGAGAGCTGGAATGTAGTGGGTGGTATGCCAAACGAAGATGAGGTAGTCACCACGGGAACACCCGTGGCGCTTGGCCCTGTAACTGGCAATGATGTAGGGACTATAGTCATACCAGACAGTGCGGATGGAGAGAAACGAACCACCCTTGAGCTCTCACCAGCTCCCGAACCTGCACCTGCCCTTTCCCTTCTCGCTCTATGGACCAACCGATGTAAATCTTCCTCAAAATCCGAATCACTGTCATCGGTGTCTCTCTTTCTCTTCCCATGAATCCTTTCTTGTGTAACTAAAATCCGTCTAGCTTCAGCCATATCATCATCTGAGGAATTAGAATCAGCCACCGTCGTAGTTGTCATAGCCACATCCACACTAGTAACCCGTGCAACCGAGACTTGTACATCTTCCTCTGGATCAACACGTTCCATATCAAAAAATCCTTGACCGCCAAACGCAGCTTCAAGGTCTACATTTTCCTCCGGTGCCACAACAGGAGCAGCAGGTAAAGCTTGCTGAACCACAGGTGGTGGTTGAGGTGCTTCAGCCTGTTGTGGTGCAGGATCCCGAAACTCGTCCCCACGAGCTGCAACATACCCCGGGTTGATCAAGTACCCAAATAGCGGGGTATGTCGAGGACGGAGTTCTGGCTTACTTCTGACACTTGATGATCTACACTGGGCAAAGATTCGCTTGCTGACACTTTTCACATACCGAATCGGACGGCGCTGAGGTAACGAGGGAGCCACGTGATTCAAGATCATTTGAAGAAATCTTAGGTACATTAAGAATCTCTCACGCGCCACCGCTCGTCTTTGACGGTCTATCTCGTAGAACACCATCTGACTAAAGCTATAACGCTTATTGTAAGTCAGTGCTGTCATCGCCGACTGCATCGTTGCACCCATTTCATCTGTACCGGCCTTTCTACCCGACATGCACACAATCATCACGTGCATGAAAAAGCGCCATTGATCTAACAAGAACCCTTTTCGTCTTTGAGTATCCCCCAATGGACCAGAATAGCCCATTCTTAGAAAAGCACCATCTCTGAATGGAGCCACGAAGTCTGTAGGATCGTCTCTCGTTTCATCTCCAAATTGCAAGGCCACCCTGATCTGCTCAGACGAGAACTGCACTACCTGATTGTTAACCGTTGCACGCATAACCGGGGGCTCGACTCGACAACCATATTCCACTGTCTGCCAGAAATCGTCTATGTTTGGCAAATAGATAGGCAGTGTTGTAGTAATAGCGTGGAAGATACGCGAGCGGATAAGAAACGTGATGATCTCGCGGAAATCATCAACACCGCTCGCATCCGGGTCCAGAGTAATGTACATATTATGCCCCGGGAAAAACTGTTGGTTGTTGTCTCCACCTTCATCACCACCTGCACCACCGGCTCCAGCTACAGCTGCCATTTCTGCAACAAAAACAGTCTAAGTTAGAGAATCGTCAAGTCAAATCACATGTTCGCCTGTTACCATGAGCGAAGTTATGATTTATTCTGTATAGGCGAAGTTAGGGGTGGGGCGAAGTTGGTAATAACTTCGCCTGATAAATGTAAATTAAAAATAAGTTAAAAGGGCCAGGCGAAGTTAATGATAACTTCGCCTAACCACAACTTCGCCTCATATACTTTTAAACAATTAAATATCTGGCGAAGTTAACCCTTAGGCGAAGTTAAGGTTAACTTCGCCTAAACTGTAACTTCGCCTGAATCTGAAGCGGCAACAGTATAGACGGCCAAACGAGGTGAAATTGGATAATTTGATGATTGTGGACTCTACAAAACATGTTGAGGAGATCACGACGATCAAGTTGATTACGACCACGTGAAAATAAGTTTGAAAAGCGGGTGTTGAGGGTTTGAATGAACGGGGTCACAAATCGGATCAAAACAATCTTTGATTAACGCCATTGACATAGATTATAAGTTAGAACAACACTACACACCTTAAGACGGACTGAAATTGATTAATATGAAGGTTTGATTCACAAGATAACTTCGCCGAGGATTAACAGTTGATAAGTTCACTGGTTTATGAAAAGTAAAAGTGAAAAGAGTTTGACTATAAGACTTCTTTATATACCTTCAATATTATACAGGTGAAGTTAGGGTTAACTTCGCTTACCCCTTAACTTCGCCTGTTTAATAAGTTCGCCTATAATTTTACAACTTCGCTTATATTAAAAGTTACACAACAAGCCCTTATAAATTGAACATTTTGCCATTAACTTTTAAAACCTTCTTTAAAGCGTTAAAATAAATATGATCAACGACCAAGTAACCAGGTATTAAATCATAAAACGACAAAAGTAGAATAAATTTTAGAAATAAAGTACACGGGATCAAATTTCAGTCTTGACGGGGGACCAACATGTTTTAGAAAAGATCCGAACAGGAATCATACTAATTAAGTGACTGTCACATTGATCCATGTTCAGCTGTATTATGACATAAAGAGACAGGTTGTAAGTAGGTAAATAACTTAGTATGGTTTTCATCGCTTCTGTGATACGGGTTAGGTTCAATTAAGCTCAAAACTTAAATGGGCAACACATCAGAGATTATGATGCCTCCTATCTATTCTCAAAGCTTATTTGGCTTTCCCCAAGTCACCCCGAGTTGACCTCGACCCGTAGTGTCTGATTAAATAGTAAGTACTCTTCGATCTTTAGACTCTTCTTCCCGTTCTCTTTCTTGCCTCATGATTGATAAGTATTACATTATAAGCTTTAGAAGGCTTAAATAATTTTATTTTTTTTAAATAATAAGATTTACACAGCTTCAAGTAAACTACTGCAAGTCCCGAATCTGGATCACTGTAGTTTCTTGACACACCATCTTCTCGGGAATCAGAACACTCACGGGCTCGTGTATGACTGGGTAATCGCTTTTCTGCCTATCATTCGGAAAGATATATATGGAGACATGCACAACTCTTAAGGAGTTTCCACGTAAGATCGAGGAGATTTAGTTAGTGTCATTTCTACTTTTACGCACCATAAAAAGCTACCATGACATACAATGACTGTTCTAAAGTCTTTTAGGCCTAATAACTTCACTAGTTAAGCACACAGAATCAGTTTGTCCATCACTTTCCAAGGTTGGATCAATTTTCTTTTAAACATTGTATATTCACTTCTTGCGAAGTAGTAGGCTTGAAAAATTATTTCATCTCCCAATTAAAAAAAAATTTAACTTCTATCGCCCCGATCAAGTCGAAGTCTTCAGGTAAACGGCTATCCTGAAGATCCAATGGATCAGCTGGACCGACCACATACGAGTATGTGTCCTTCTAATTAAGTATGAACAACTAATTTTCAGCGAAAGAATAAAAACACATCATAAACCGCCCCGGTCACTTTCAGTCATCTGGTTAATGGCTATCCTCATACTCTACAGGTAGAAATGAGGACCAAACATATCCGAATATATGTCCTTCAAACTGAAGCAACCGACATAATTCTAAGCGATAGTGACGTTTTTTTTTGTAAGTAAAAACGAAAAACACGGTTACTCGGGATTGATCATCTCATTTAGCTCAACAAGGTTTTGAAAACGAGTTTTGTCAAACGCTTTAGTAAACAAATCAGCGAAATTAGCTAACGAATCAACCTTTTCGAGCACTATCAATTTCTTCTCAGCACAATTCCGTATAAAATGATGACGGATGTCAATGTGTTTAGTTTTGCTATGCTTTACGGGATTGTTAGTTACTGAGATAGCAGCAGTGTTATCTATGCAAATAGGAGTATGAGTGAAATTCAGACCGTAATCGCGCAATTGCTGTTGTATCCAAAGAACCTGGGAGCAGCAGTTCGATGCTGCCATGTATTCTGCTTCACAGGTAGAAATGACGACTGAGGTCTGCTTCTTGCACTTCCATGACACTAATCTGCCTCCAAGAAACTGACATCCACCTGTTGTCGACTTCCGATTCTGATTGCATCCTCCATAATCAGAATCCGTGTAGGCGACTAACTCCAAGTCTCCCCCTTTCGTGTACCACAACCCTAGCTTAGGCTTGCCTTTGAGATAACGCAATATCCTCTTCACACCTTTCATGTGAGATTCCTTTGGGTTTGCCTGAAAACGAGCATAAAGACAAACTGCAAATATAATATCAGGTCTAGATGCAGTTAAATACATTAAAGAACCTATTATTGTCCGATATTGGGTGGGGTCCACGTCTGCATCACTGTCTGAATCAGCACCCAATTTATGGTTGACGCAAACTGGAGTATCAAATGGAGTGTTGTCCTTCATCTTGAAGCGTTTGAGAACGTCTTGGACATATTTAGTCTGATGAATGAACATCCCATCTTTCTTCTGATCAACCTGCAATCCTAAAAAGAAAGTTAGTTCACCCATAGCACTCATTTCAAACCTCTTTTTCATGACGGCTTCAAACTCCTGACACATGGCGACTTTTGACGCAGCAAAGATGATGTCGTCCACGTAGACTTGAACCAGAAAAAGGTCTCTTCCTTTTCTCTTCACGAACAGTGTGCTATCGATCTTTCCCCTTTCAAACTCATTCTCAAGCAAGTAATCGGATAGAGTTGCATACCAGGCACGAGGGGCCTGATGTAGCCCATATAGCGCTTTACTTAGCTTGTACACGTGATCAGGAAAGTCTGGGTCAGGAAAACCCGGAGGCTGCTCAACGTACACAACCTCATCGACTTTACCGTTAAGAAATGCACTTTTCACATCTAATTGGAACACCTTCATCTCCTTGTGTGAAGCAAATGCCAAAAACAGTCGAATCGCTTCCAATCTTGCCACGGGCGCAAACACTTCATTGTAGTCGATCCCCTCTTGCTGATTAAAACCTTTTACAACCAGCCTTGCCTTGTTCCTTATGATTATTCCTTTCTCATATCTCTTACATTTGAAAACCCATTTGGTGCCAATCGCATGCACATTCTTCGGTTTTGCAACCAAATTCCATACCTCCATCTTCTTGAACTGGGCTAACTCTTCTTGCATGGCTTCGAACCACGAGCTGTCCTTGAGAGCCATTTGATAGTTCTTTGGTTCAATCTGGCTGATGAAGCAGGTGTACAAGCATTCGTTAATGATGCCTGTATCTTTAATGCTTGTGTAAACACAAGTGTGCTCATTCAAGCTTCGTCTTGTTTGTACACCGTCGGACAGATCACCTATCACGTTCTCCAAAGGGTGATTTTTGTGAACACTCGTAGTCGGAACCGAACTGACTTGCAGATTGTCTTCCAGGTACGAAGATAGTTCATCAATGGGTGATTGTTGTTGAGAGTGAAAAGGATTGAAGAATTCCTCTTCTGTAGAGGCAGCAGGGGTATCAACAGCATTTGACGAGGAAGGTTGACATTCATCGTACTGCAATCGTTGCACAACACTTTCTTCCTCATCATAAAGAATCTTCCTTCGTAGCTATTCTCTCATCAACTTCTGCACAATCCAAGTAAGGCAAATTAAAATATTTAAAAAGCTTATCATAGTCGAAAGCCCCAGCGGGTCCCGTGCTTGGTTTTGGTGATTTGTAACTTGTGATGTCAGTGTTACACACCACCTCAACCTTGCTGGTCGATAGATTAAAGACTCGTCTGTTGGGTGTCCAACAACATATCCGACTAAAATACCTTCGTCGGCCATCTCACCAAATTTTGAGTTCGTCTTTAATATCGAACACGGGGACCCGAATGGTTCGAGACCATTCAAGTTAGGCTTTCTACCATGCATAAGTTCATAACATATTTTATTCAATCTTTTAACAGAAACTCGATTAAGGATATAACAGGCTGTTGCAACAGCTTCAGCCCAGAACACCACAGGAAGTTTAGTATCAGCCAGCATAGTTCTGGCTCCTTCAATTAGCGTTCTGTTCTTCCTCTCAGCCACCCCATTTTGTTGCAGAGTATACGGAGCGCTGTACTGGTGGTCTATCCCTTTCTGTAAGCAGAATATCTCCATCTGATAGTTTTTGAACTCTGTCCCATTGTCACTCCTGATGTATTTAACCTTTCTCCCCATAATATTCTCAACCTTGGTAATCAAGTTAATTACCAACTGAACCGTTTCATCCTTTGTCTTCAGGAAATATACCCAAGAATATCGAGAGAAATCATCAGTTATCACCAAGCAGTATGATGTTCCACCTAGGCTTTTTACATTCACGGGACCGAAGAGATCCATGTGAAGTAGGTCTAGGGTACTGACTATTGAATTAACCTTCTTGGTGTGATGAGATTTCTTGTGTTGCTTTCCCTTCTTGCACGATAGACATTGGTCTTCAAAGTTGAAATTTTTCAAGGGAACACCCAGCACCAGCCCATTCTTGACAATGTAGTTCATTTTTCGAAGATGTATATGCCCCATTCTTCGATGTCATAACTCGGACTCCGATACAGTTGCTTTTGACAGAAGACATGATTCTTCTGTTGCCATCTCAGTCGACCTCATGTCCATAACATATGTATTCTTTTCCCTTGGAGCCTTCATTACTATCCATGCCTCTGGTATCTTGAAACCAGGATACAGTACAATCGCTTCATTTTTGGTAAAGTGCACAGTGTAATCTTTGTCACAGATCTGAGACACACTCAGCAAATTATGCTTCAGCTCTTCAACGAAATTCACCTTTTCTAGCTTCATTTTACCATTTGTCACCGTCCCCATTCCAGTAATTCTACCACCACTCTCTCCGGCAAAACTTACTCTACCTCCCTGAACAGGTTTCCATTCGTGTAACAAAATCTTGTTACCCGTCATGTGCCGGGAACAGCCGCTATCCACAACCCATAGATTGTTTGCAGCTCTGTTCAACTGTTCCTGCACGATTAAAGTAAAGGATTAAAATCTGGGGACCCAAGACCTATCGGTCTTGGGTCGATTAAATCTGTTAAAAGGCATCCCGTACTTTGGCTGTCCAAAGTTAGTATTAGAATGATTTCTATAAGTCCTAAAAGGATACCTTCTTGTAGATTGTAACATCCTAAAATTTATAATGTTGAATAAAGAAAGTTACGTTTAGTGATTTCGCGTTATTAATTATTTAATATCTAGTAAGGAGCGGATCATGGACTTAGATTAATTGAGATGGGTTAAATGAGAATGGGCCTTAGGTCCATGGGCTTTAAGGGATATAAATATCCCCTAAACCCTAAACTATCATTCATTCCATCTTATCCTCTAACACTCCAAAACACACACACCACACGTCACACGCACCGCCGGCGGCCGAGGGAGAGGAACGAACAAGATCCGAGAGAGAGTGAGCGATTAGTTGTGACTAACAAGTTAAACGAGATCCAAACGAGCATAAAAAGGTATGATTCTTGATCTTTAAAGTTTAAAGATCCAAGCTTTATAGTATATATACGACCGAAAACGGTTGGGGAACGTAGTGGGTGATGTCGAACCATAACAAGGGTGTTAAAATCGCCAAAATGGTTGATAGAAACCAAGCAGTGGCTGAACTGGGCAACTTCGCCGCGAACTGGGCAACTTCGCATTCAAAGCGATAACTTCGCCTTCAAAGCGATAACTTCGCCTTCAAAACGATAACTTCACCTTCAAAGCTTAACTTCGCCTACGGCCAAGTTCGCCTAATTGATAACTTCGCCTAAGGCCAAGTTCGCCTAATTGATAACTTCGCCTAAGGCCAAGTTCGCCTAATTGATAACTTCGCCTAAAGCTAAGTTCGCCTAAGGATTAACTTCGCCTAAAGCTAAGTTCGCCTAAGGATTAACTTCGCCTAAAGCTAAGTTCGCCTAAGGTTTAACTTCGCCTAAAGCTAAGTTCGCCTAAGGTTTAACTTCGCCTAAAGTCAAGTTCGATTAGAAAATAAATTAAAAACCTAATGAAAAATGTGTTAAGACAGTTAATGGAAATAAATTTTTCCAAGCTGACCTGGCAGCTCGACCCCAGCCAGGGGCTCTGCCCCTTGGACCCTGCTAGAGGCTGCCGCCCCTAGACCCCGCTGCCAGTGGCGCTGCCCCCGGACCCCCGTTCGTTGTGGGTAGTAATTAAGATTAGAAAGATGATATAAGTAGTGATAGTTAATTGATACGTATACTTGTTATACAGTCAGCCGTGCACAACTGAAGAAAGGGATTACGATTAACGGTGAACGTAACCGTGTTCAGGTGAGTTTCTAGCCCCATTTATGTGTTATGTTTTCGGGGCTGTGTGCATGCTCGATATGTTTGTTAATACGCTTATCCTAAGAGATAAGTATATGCCTTATGTGAATAATGTGATATGTATGAATGATGGCTTGACGGTACGTGAACGATCTTCGGATATTGCATGTACTGTCAGGTTGTAACGCTAAGTATAAGGTAAGTATGATATGTATGCTTATGTGTATGAATGTGATAAAGTTAATAAAAGAATGAAAGGATGGTTGTATGGTTACGAAGAGGGTACCGGGCCCTAATAATACTCGAGGTATGTTGTATGGTTGTATGGTAATGAAGAGGGAATCGAACCCTACTAATATTCGAGAACTAGGGAACCGAACCCTACTAATATTCGAGGAAAGAGGAACCAGACCCTTATAATATATGTGATGTTAGGGACCAGACCCTTATAATATCTGTGATGTTAGGGACCAGACCCTTATAATATCTGTGATGTTAGGGACCAGACCCTTATAATATCTGTGATGTTAGGGACCAGACCCTTATAATATCTGTGATGTTAGGGACCAGACCCTTATAATATCTGTGAGGTTATAGGGCGAAAGGCTCTTTAAAACGTATGATTATGTATGTAAAGAAAGTATGAAAGTATGAAAGTATGAATGAAAGAATATAAGTTTATGTGTATTGTATAGTGTATGATTAACTAGAACTCACTCAGCGTAGCTGACTTTTAGTATGCACGCAGGTGAGTAGGATGAGGCATCTCGCTTGAGGAGACACATGGCACCGAATAAGAGGCTGGCATCGGAAGACTCAAGACGTTTAAGTGTAATGTTTCGTTAATTTTGAAAGACAAAATGATGTTTTAAGACAAGACGTGTTTTGTTATGAAATGTTTTATGAAAGCTTTTATATTCCGCGAATGTTTTAATTAACTCTGATATTTAGAACTGCGTTTATGAGTAAATCCAACACAAAAGTAGGGCTACCGGTATCGGGGCTTTACATAGATTGACTATGAGGCCATCCAAACCTTCGTGAATTAAATGAATTATAACTAATGATTTGGTTGTTAACAGGGAAAAACTGAGATCGATTTCTTTGAAAACCTGGATTAGTCCAATATCTGAACTTTGATGAGTTTGCATTCTTACCATTATAGTAATTACTGTTAGCTCTATTCTCAGTTTTCGAAGGCCTCATACCTCTGAATCTCTGATTCAGAGGGCAATCAGCAATCAGGTGTCCTATTTGATTGCATCTGAAACAACTCTTGTGTTCAACTTTCGTCTCAATAGTTGTTTTAGATGTTGAGGTTGCATTACTGCCCGTTTGTCTAACATATGGTGGGACATGCGGGTTTAGTGGAGAATTCTTTTCAGTTGGTTTATGTTCCTCTCCACGTTTTAGTAACACTGCCTCTTCTTTTGTCTCACTAGACTCGGATGTCTTGTCCGAATTTGATGAGACAGAACTAGGAACAGAAATCTTAACGTTCGAAACAGGCTTACTCGTTTCGCTTTTACTAACTTCTGGATCTTTAATCGTAACTTTAACAGGAACTGTCTGACCAATTTCAACATCAACAGATTTCTGATTACTAGGATCATAAGTATAGTTATGATTATAAGGTGGTGGAACTTCAGAATATCCAATTCCTCCCCTTTTAACTGGGGAACGTTGATCACTTACGAGGTGATCAAGTATTGCGGAGGAATTTCTAAATTGCTCAAGCTTTCTGTTTAGTTCCACCACTTTCACCTGGTAATCAGCTATCTGTTTATCCCTTTCAGCAATTAGTTTGGTTTTCTCTTCTAACACTTCATAGCTAAGATCAATTACTTGTATTTTTTCAGCTAGACTGGCTTTAAGACTTCTGATATCTTTCTCACTAGTTTTTATTTTTACCGTGTAACTGTTTTCTCTAGTTTTAGTGTAATAATGATCTTCTTTTACTGTTTTAAATTGAGCATCCAAACTAACTAACTGATCAGTTATTGTTTTCAATTGTTCAGATAGATTTTCACATTTCGTACAAGGGAGTTTAGAACTTACCTCAGAGAGCTGATCATTCACCTCTGCCATATAAGCTTGATCTTCTCTTGTCTCTCTGTTTTTTCCTTCAGTTTCGATGTTAACCAAGTTGGCCTGTTTGAACACTTCCTCAACTTGTAGATTCCAATTGTATTCCCCGTTCTATCTGGATATCATCGCCCTATTCTCGTTACTTCCCCCATTCGGTTGTGTTGGCCTGTTCTGACTACGTTCTACTCTTTCATTTGTGCATTCTTTAGCAAAGTGTCCATTCTGTTGACAGTTATAACACCGAACCTTTGACTTATCAAACCCTGGTCTTTCGCCAACAAACTTTCTACCAGTTTTATTCATAAACCTTTTGACTCTTCTTACTATCATCGCCATCTACCACTGCAGATCCATCTCCTCCAGATCATCAGCATCGATCTGATCATAGTCTTCGTCTAAAGTTGCAGGGTCAACGAATCTACCTTTAATGTAATTTTCGTAAGAAGCAATGAAAGATGCATAGAGAGCAAACTGCTGTTCAGCAGATTTAACACTCATGGGCATCTGAGAGTAGTTGTTGTTCGGAACACTTGAGGAAAAACTACTCTTTGTTGCTTGAGGTTTAGAAGCATTTGTTCCACCAGCTACGAAACACACATCACCATCCATGTTGAGAGTTACATGACCATCATGAGTTGAGTTAGAGCTCGAGTCTCCCTTTGAGTAGTAAGCAGATGATTCTGACTTCGAACTTGAACTTGAATTAACTTTCGCACCATACATTCCCGGATCCTGAACCTGATCAGTTGATGTCTCTTTTCGAACCATGTTAAGTTCAAAAGTTCGTAGTTTATGACTGTTGTTTCCAAGTCAATGTTGGCAAACTCTTTATCTTCTCTCATCAAGACAGTGTACATCTCCCATTTTGGTGGGAGAGCATCAAGAAGTTTTTCCACGATCTCTTCTTCTTTATAGTCAATTGAATAGTTCCTGAGTTCGGTCATTAAGTGGTAATACCTTGTGATGATATCATCAAGTGACTCATTCTTCAAATGCTTGAACACCGAGAATTGGGTTTTGAGTAGCTTAATTTTGGATGCACGTATCCCCACATTACCTTCATATCGGTTTTCAAGCGCTTCCCATAGCTCTCTGGCGGTTTTATATTTCCTGAAGGTGTGAAGAATCTCTTGTGGAAGAGCCATTGTTATCGCAGCATGAGCTTTGCTTTCAGCCTCATACATCTTCTTTTCTTCCTCTTCCATCTTATTGTATTTCTTAATTTGTTCACGACCCTCATACAAAGCCGTTGGTGGAATGTATCCATCTTGAATGCACACCCACATCTTAGCATCTTGATATTTAACATACTGCTCAAACCGATCTTTCCAAGCCACGAAATCGGTACCCTTAAGCATTTTCGGTGCCTTAGTAGCTGAACCTGCTTCCACCTCCATTTTCACCAGTTCCGTAATATTTGTAGAAGTCATCTTTGGAGGAAATACGAACGAACACTCAAAGAAACAAACAAAAAATGTTCAATTATTCAGAACAGTACCAATAGGCGAAGTTAAACTTAACTTCGCTTAAGTCTTAACTTCGCTTGAATTCTTAACTTCGCTTCTTCTCAACTTCGCCTGATTAGGCGAAGTTGTAGATAACTTCGCTTAAGTTAAGCGAACTTGTGAGGTAGGCGAAGTTGTTAATAACTTCGCTTAAACTTATATCTTCACCTAAACCCTACAAACAGTAGCGGCAACTTCGCCTGATGAACACAACGATTTTGCAGGTTTGATTTAGACGTATTGCGAGGTATGTGAAGGTGTAATGGGTTGTTTTTGATGGTGGGAGAAGGGTAGGACACAAAAACTCGGTATATTAACGTAAACTCGTCCCGCGAATAGTCGAACGGAACGATTTCTACACCCGTGTGATAATCCCGAACCACACAATCACGAGCAAATTCTCTGATACCAATTGTAGGTTCCTAGCCGAATCTACATGGAAATATCTCGTTCTACGTAGGTGCGGAATCCCTACGTAAGACGATACGAGCGTCGAATCGATATACGTTAAACACAAGCAAACACACGTTACAATACTCAAAAAACACGTTGTATTGCAACTAATAACACGTGATATACAATCACCGATTACACGTACTAAAAACTTTATTACAAAACAAGCCGCAGCTAAGCTTTTATGGTTATCGACAACTTCGCCTAACATGTTAGGCGAAGTTGTTGATAACTTCGCCTGTTCCACAAGTTCGCTTATAAGAGGCGAACTTGTGAAACAAGTTAACAAAACATTAATACAAATCCAACTAACACAATTACAGACACTAGATACTGAACTACTGACATCATGCACCAACAAAGGGTGTAACCGTTTAGCCGGTTAAGTTAAACGCGTAAAGTGTCGGTCGCATGCCAATTCCCACAATGGTGGGGAATCTTGTCGCAATCCCTAGTTTTAAGTGAAAAAGAGCAAAAACAAAGCTATGAAATTCTCAATGAAATTTCCGACAATAAAAATCAATCTAATAAAATTAAATAATAAAAATATTTTGATGTTGAGGCATAGCCTCATAGTTATATAAAATATTTTGAGAATGAGACATAGTCTCGGAGCAATAAAATATTTTGAATGAAGCATAGCTCCGGAGTTGTTTGTGCATAACAATAAAATCAACAATTAACTAAGCAGTTAAATAAGTACCTAATCTAGCACGACAATTACGTAAGCTGTAAACAATCAAATATAACACATCAGGTAAACAAATAAGCACGTAAGGGGCTCCTAAGCATGTTACTAAGGCACCACTAATGACCTATCTTAAACCTTCGGATCTGATACCAATCTATCACACCCCAACCTACGGCGGAAATGTCAGGGCGTGAGCTGATTGTCACAGCTCATAAGGTTACTATCATGAAATTATAAAGCGACAATATCTAATTCATTTATTTATTATCAAAAAACATTCATATACAACAAAAATAAAGAAAATTACAAATACAAAAACCAACTATTCTTGTATATGTTTTATCCTAAAGTCATCTCTATGTGAGCTTCAGTTCGATAACCAATCCAAATCTATAACCTGCAAATGCGTACAAAATATATGTTTGTCAACAACACATGTTGAGTGAGTAGATCACCAGTTTTGACACAAACAAAAATGGTAATAATATATAATAATATAAGTGAATATAAATAGGCAAAATTGTTATCTGTGAGTATAACCAATTAAACCATAGCAAATACATAAACGATCAACCATAAAGAAAGGGCTAAACCGTTACCATGCGAATGAGCATTGGTTACCAAATATGAGGTGTCGGTGAAACCATTGCCAATGTGATCGGGCTCCGGCCACTACGACGGTCGTATGATCATACCATAATGAGATTATGTTGGACCTCTACAAATGCGATTCAAGTAAGCAAGTAGGCAAATAGCAAGTAACAGGCAATCATTCAATTGATACACAACACAAAGATCACAGTTTGCGTTTGATAAATAATAAGATAAATTATATGATAAATGATACGCAAGTGTCCCCCAAACATTTGAAAACAAGTAAAATAGGGGAGTGATTACTCACCTGATCGGATGAATGAAATATAAGTGACGATGTGAGAAAGATGAACCCTTTGGGATACACCGACAAGGATTCCTAGTTAGAAAATAATAAAATAAATTAATTATAAGAGATATAACATGATTTAAATAAATTAAGATTTTCGATGTGATTTAAGTTACATTTGGGGTTAGGATAATTATTGATGGATCGATTAACCTCTACGGTCATTGTTATTAATAGACTTAATAATTATAAATTCCCCAACTATTACCCATGATATAATTTATAATTAAATACTTAAATAATTAATTAATATAAGATATGTTTGAAATAATAAAATCTAAATTAAATATACAAATTAAATAAAATAAATTTAATTAAACTAAAGTGAGATATACTTTTAATTATTAGAATAAAAAAGATACGAATATAAATAAATAGACAATCATAACAACAATATGAAATTAATAAAATATAATATGTAGTAATATATAAATGAATATTTTTGTGTTAAACCTTTTAAAGAATAGCAAACGTGCCCGCGCGTTGTTGCGGGTTCACGTAAGTTATCTTCTCCTATTGGTTTGTAGTGTTTGGTGATGTTTGTAACGGTTTATTAGTGCGAGCGAGCTGCAATGTGTGCATATGGTTTGGAGGATTTTTTTTCGAGGGGTTGCGCACTAAAATATTAACATATCCATATACACTGGATGCATCGTGTGTTGTGAAATATTTGTTGATAAAATAAGTTTGTATCGTTTTCGTGAATTTCAATCAACATAAAGGATTAAATGTGTGTTAATTGGTAAGTAGTTAGAGTTGAAATTTAATCAGCAGATAAAGAAATGCTCAAATTAAGACCACTAAGTTGTCGGTCAACGAATTATAAAAAGGGTAAAGTGGTGGACATACATGATTTTATTGTGCACATGCATACTAGAATATGCATATATATTAGATCAATGGTGTTATAAATTACCTAATACTTAAATTCTAGAAACAAAAACTTTTATTAAGATAACGCGTTCAATATATTGATTTTGTAACTGTGTAGTGGCCACTGAGTATATACCAAGAATGATGTTAAGCTGTCAACAAGAAAATAATAACTAATATATTATGACAATAAGAGACCACCAGCATGGTCAGTTGACCACAGGAAATTCAACGTAAATTTTGACCTAAAAATTCAAAATTGACCAAAGATCAATTTTGACCATAAAAAGTCAAAGTTGATACTAAAATGACCCTTTTTAAAGTGACACCTTTTGACCCACCGATCCAATCCTACTCTTTTAAGGTGACCGTTTCGACCCGAACCAAACCGAACTTTTTCATCGTGACTCGTCACAAAGCAAAAATGACATCAGAAATTTTTAGTTTAACATATACCCATATTGTACTTCCAAAAATTCCATATTGATGATAAAAATATAAAGAAAATGAGTGCTTAAAAAAACAGGCAAAGTGATGATATTTGTGTGATGATGAATGAGAGCGTGAAAAATATTAAATTGAAAATTGTATATTGACTTTTGAAAGTCAAACTGCACAATGTTAAACATATGACCCGTAATGTAAAGTATCAAGCCAAATATGGCACAATTGAAACTTAGATACTAACAAACTGAGCATCATACTGATCTCACCAGCTTCTCTTCTCCGATTCAATCTAACTCTATGATTGTTTCATAAAAATAATTTTAAAACTTTTTAACTTTTTTGAACATCTTCTCTGATTCAATCTAACATCAACAATATAGTTATACATATTTTTAACGGTCTAGCAGGAAAGTCATATACGTTTATAGAACCATGTGAAATCACATCTAAGTAAATTAAAGTCAAATTTACCCTAATTCTCACAAATGGTCAATAAAATTTCTTTTTCCAATCTTTTTAAAATGGCAATAATACATTTTTCTTAAAAATCAGTCCAACTCTCAGTACTTTTCAGAAACAATATCATACTCCTGATTATGATCACTTGAAGTATGGGATTCCATCATAAAGAATTCATATACCCCCGATTATGGGTGTCTAAAATACACGGACCCGATTAACCTGACCCAAACCCAAATAAGCTAATTATGTTCGGGTTAAATATGATCAAAAATTATAATCGAGTCATTAAGGTCAGCCCGATTAACCCATATTATTATTAAGAAAATCACCATATCAGTTTGTAAACGAGCCAAGACCGAGGCTTTATTTTTAAACGAGCTGAGCAATCTAACTTGCTTTGTAAGTTAATTAGCAGAACCATATTAGGTTATAAACAAGCCAAGACCGAAGCCTGCTCGAAATCAGATTGTTTGCAAGTGAGCCGAGCGGAGCCTGCTTGGTTTGTAAGCCAACCAAACTGGATCGATTTGTAAACAAGTCAAGATCAAGGCTCGCTCAAAATCATCTTATCTTAAATAAGCCAAGCTAAGTGTGCTTGGTTTTTAAGCAAGCCGAGCTGGGTTGGTTTATAAACAAGCCAATACCGACCTTAGGTAAGCTTAGCTTGTTGGCTCTCACCTGCTGGTATCGTTTAGCTGGCTCGTTGGCATGATTGGCGGCTCGTTTAAAATTAAAGCCCAATATATAAAAATTTTAACTTTTATAGTTTAACTATGATTTTTTGAAATAGTAGCATACACTTTAACATTAAATAGAAAGGACCTCCAGCAGGAAGATGGAAGTGATCGACAATATACAAATCAAAACACAAGATGACAGAAGCCCCTATAGAAAATTTAAATCGACACACAAAATGAAGGCGACTTAACCCAGTCAAGCCAAACAATATCGTTGTGATTCGATTTGCATTTTAACCATCTGGAAAGGTTTGTCATGATCTCGTGCTACACAGATAGAGTCCCATTATTGAATCTCTTCGCATTCATCTGTTTCCAAACATGCCACATTGAAGAGCAAAATAATCAAACCAATATACGCCTACCCAATTTGTCATCCGGCTCATCTCCACCTCCAAAAAATGCTCAAATGAATCCAGACCCGTTAATCTGATTAATAGTTAACTTAAGCAACCCAACTAAAATGTTCTTTAGCTTATGTATATATTCAAACTATATTTTGGAAACATATGTTAGCTTCGGTATATATTATATATTTGTTATCTTTTGTATATATTCAAGATTGATTAATATACTTATGTATTCTACCCTTGTCTTGTATAATTTGAAACATTAGTTGTTCAGATTGTCTAATGTTTCTCCAATCTATTTATGTTGTTCTTTGAGTAAAAGATAAGAAGGAATATTATCGATTGACATGATTTTTCTTATATGGGGAAACCACTGCAAGAATTTTAGTAAAATAAAAACATTTTTTGGGTTTAGTTAAATTTATTGGCAATTTTTTTATAGTTTCTTTTAAGGGTAATTGTTTTGTGATATGATTACAAGAATTGTACATCTTTGCAGCCCATTATTTAAAAAAACAAAAAACTAAGCAAAACATTGTAGGTTTGTTACAACCCAACTAAACCGAAACCCGATTAACCTGAACCCGAACCATAATATGATTGGGTTGCGGATTAGTTTTTTATTAAAAAACCCGAATAACGTGACCCGATTAACCCAAAACCCGATCGGGTTGATGGGCTCTTTTTTGTTTTGTCAGCTAGGATATATATATATATATATACATATATATATATATATATTAATGCACGATAGAAAATCGGGATCGTTTAGTTACCGTGTATAAGAAAGTTAAGTTTTCACAAAAATATTTTGAAGAGGATAATAACAACCATTTATATACTTTACGTTGATATTAGCGCTCGCCCCTTCATTTTTACATGAAGAACAAATGAAACTCATTCATCCTTAACTTTTAAAAGTCAAATAGCCAAATATTCAATAAAAGTATGCCCAACAACCTGCAACTCCTACGCATGTTCTTGAGATACATTTTGTTGCATTATGAGGCTTCACAAAGTCTTTAACTTCCACGTCAACATATATTAGTCTATAAACAACAAAAGTTTGTTGATCCAAAATAATCCATGGTCTCAAGATTATCCTACAGGTAGTCTTAACCAAGTTCAAAAGATCCTTCATGAAAGCTTCAAACAAAATTCAATTTCATGTTAAAAAGTTTTGAAGCCTGCAAAAACATAAATATTGTATTCATTAACATGCCACAATAATAATAATAATAATAATAATAATAATAATAATAATAATAATAATAATAAACTTACATTATTTAGAAATATTAACCTTACTGCCTCGGGGCCACCAGAACAACCATGTGTATGTAATCCAACTTCATATGGTTCTTCATTTATAACACGCTAGCTTCCACACAAGCTTTCAACCATAATAAAAAAAAGGCCACATTTTTGTTTTATAAAACATGTGAAACGTAAGATAAGTGGCCAACATAAAAAAAAACTTACATTCCCTTTGTATCATTTTTTAACCTTCCCCGACCGGCATGTCATTTAGCAATGGCAACGAATTTTGGAACATGCACCTAAATAAAGGTAAGAGGTTGATCAACACAAGTATAAATAATTGTAGGCGTAATTAGGCTGTGTCGGTGCTGCTGTCGGAGAGGAGTTGTGGGTTATATCAATACAACATAACTGATTCTAAGGTTTGTGAAATTGATTTGTAGAAATTATTTGTTTGGTAATATTTATAGACTCTAAAGATGGAAGGTTTCACTCCACCTCTTCGAATTTAAACGGAATAGGATGAATGATAACACTTAATTTAACTTCTTGAAAATGGAGAGTTAATATTGAAATTATTATTAAAGATTAAATGTTATGACCCATGACCATCCTCACTTAAATGAATGATAAATGCCAATTATATTGAAAATTATTATCAAATTAATATAAAGATTAAATGTCATGACCCATCACCATCTTCACTTGAATGAATGATAAAAAAAGAGTATAAAGTAATTTAACAAAACGTGAAGCTTTATCAACTTGTACTAAATGTTTTAACAACGAATTCATGTCTTGGTAAATTACTTTTTTTGTCCAATTATGAAAAGTCATTGATGTCCTTGTCCCTGAATTGTGAAACTACCTAGATTGCCCATCCGTCATGCTTAATAATATAATATAGATATCTATTTAACACGTTTAGTATTCATATAATATATATAGTAAATATAAGTTTATAAAACACGTCTAACGACAAGAATCACCAATGATGAGGTTTAAACAAGTTAAAGTTTATTATTAATATATATTTATTATACTATTTATTTAATAACGAAAACGTATGTATATGCATACATTATAAAGACACACACACACACACATAATAGTTTTAAGAAAAATACAAAGACGAGCAAACGTCAGTATAGGGTGCCGGTTACATAGTAATAATATTAGTTTATGTTTATTGTTGCTTATCGTTTAGATAATAAAGCATTAAATCAAATAAAATAAAATAAAAAAATAAAAAAAAAAAGCCAAAAGTGGGCTGGCCAGGGCTCGAACCCGTGACTCTGGCCGGCTCACTAAGTTAACACACGTACAAAGAACCACCTCTGCCGACGAGACAGTTTGTATAAGAACGAAATGGAAGGTTATTATACTATTACAGATTTAAGCATATACAATCAATCAAGAACCCTAATTCTAAATCGATTACTCTGGTATGTTTTGCTTAAATCAAATATAGGGTTAATGGATTATGGACTGAAACGAACTCGCATCATATATTAATTACCAGATTTGATTTCGTATTCATGGAGAACGGCTATACGTGGGTGACGGCCCAAAAACGATCTTGTTCTTCGAGTGGCAGATTGCTATAAATCAATTAGTTGTGCGGTTTGATTCGCGAGGTCATGGGAGGCTATAGACTCAATTAATTGGATTATTATGTGCGATGTATTGTAACTGATAGTGAGGTGTTGACAGCTCAAAGAATTAAGCAATACGAATCCTCTTTGATCGTTATTACCAAAATTAATAAGTCAATAGGTTCGTTTAAGGCAAGTGGTATCATAATCATAAATTAATTCCTTGATTAGGACGAGAATTAAGCTCCAAGAAACTTAAACGGGTATCGGGTTTGAGAAATGGATCGGGTTTATGGGTTTGGGTAAAAGGTTATAATATAATATTATAATATGTTTGGTCAGATTTGTATTTAAGTCCCTGCAGTTCTAAGATGGAAACAAAAAGATTTAAAACTAAGGATTAGGAGTAAAAATGTATATATATCTCAAAGTTGATTATGTATGTTAAATATAATAAACAAATAAAAATATAATAATTACTCGATAAACGTGATAATTAAATTCATACAATTTTCCCGGGTCATGTTATTTAAAATGAAAAAGACCGAGTTGTTACATCTAGGCTGCTCTAGTTTGTCCCGGAATGATCCGGATGTCGCGAAAAATGTTGTGCACTTTGGCGGTGCGTGACATCCTCCCCCACCTGATTTCGCAACGTCCTCGTTGTGAGTATTTGTCCTTCGGCTTGGGTGGATGAGTCTTATAGCGGTTATGGTCTTCTCTTGTTTTGTTTTTCCGGACTCCATAGTTATTGATATACTTGATCTTCTTTGATCAAGCAAAGAGTGTTCATGCTTGGTGCAATGGCAGCCCTAGTTTGTCTAAAGAAATCCATCCCAAGTATGATATCATAATCGTCTATGGATGCCACCTAGAGGTGTATTTTGACGGTCCATGCGCCGATCTTGGTCCTTACGCGCCAGGCTACTCCTTCGATCGGTTGGGCATCACCGGATGCAGGCTTAATCCATGCTTCTTGTGAGGTAATTCTTAAGTCAAGCCTCCTGGCTGTGTCAGGAGTTATAAAATTATGACTTGCCCCAGTGTCAACTAACGCCTTTATTTGTCACCCTTTGATTTCTATGTTGACGAAGCGAATCCCCTTTCGTTTGTCTTCAGCAAATGTCGGTTTTGATACGCTTTCTTGTTGAGTGATTAAGGTGTTTAACAATTGTAGTTGCATCGCCCCTAAACGAACTTCTTCAGTGTCTTCGTGTTCTTCTTCAGTCTTTATTAATGATGTTAATGTAACATTCGTTACTTTTCAAATCCGAAACCCGACCCGTTTATTTTATTCTATTTTTTTCTTTTCTTTTGCCTCATTTATTATTCGAACGCTCGTTACTAATTCCCGCATTCGTTAAAGTTTATATATATTTTGTTTATTTATTTGTTTATTGATAACAACTATGAGATACATGCTAAATCCACCCCTTAGCTAAATTTTACCCACTTTTACATCCACCACCTAAGTGTAAGGACTATTTTGCAAAACCATCAAACAAACCATCTTCTTCTTATTACCTCTTATCACCACCGACGCCTCCCTCCTTCTTGGCCCTCAATTCTCGGCCTAAATCACGAAATTGATATCACCAAATCATTCTTTGATCCTTAGCGCATTCCACCGACACTCTAATTGTGGAAAATGAGAACTAATTGACAGCAAATCAACACGTTTTTGAAAACTTAACAAACCGCACCTAAAATAACCTTATTTCACTATAAATACTTATTTATAATTCAATTAAACTCGACCACAGACACGTTACAACATCACGACACTAAACCCTAACTCAATTACAACATACCAAGCCGTCCAGAACCAAATCGAATTCAAGTTGAAGCCGCGAACCCTCGATCCCGTTCTCCCTTAATCCGGCATCCAAATCGGCAATTGAAACATTTCTTAGCGAAGAAGAAACGTAGGGTTTTATAAATAAACTAAAGGTTTATAAATTACTTTTAAAACTAAAGGTTTTAAAGTAAAAGAGATTTTGAACTAAAGGTTCAGCGAGGTAAAGTTTATAAAATAAGACTAAAGGTCTTAAGTCGGATTGTATATCCGACTAACAATTGGTTATACTCGTACTATAGGTGCGAGATAGCAACAGGAAAGACCCTCGGACGGTGTTTGAAGCCGATCCAAATCAAAAGGTGAATACGCCCCAACTTTTACAAACTTGTTTTCAAACGAGTCAACGTGTTATATGAAAAACTTTACATGAGACTAAGTGTCTCTAAAACATTTATAAACAATGGTATAAATACTGGCCTCAGGCTATCGTGTACGTTTATCTGGATCCTTACATATGTGGTGGGCACATCACACCTGGTCACAATTACGCTCGCCTGCGGGGAGTATGACCTTGTGTATACGTATAGGCACTTAACTAGTCGAACGTTGCGGTGTTTGCTAGGGAACCGAGTATAGAGACTTGAGTTTATGAATTGTGTTATTTTAACTTGGTTATTACTAAGCCATGTTGGGCCGAAACCTGCGTAGTCTCGAGGGGTGATTAAGTAAAGAAAAAATTTTTGGCGTCAGCATATTCACCAGCATTCGTTGTTGACGTATTTTCTTAACATTTTGCAGGTGATTAAGGTTAGCGCTTGGAGAAACGAAGTGCTCAAGATATCCGATGGCTCAGATATTTTTGATAAAACTTAATATAATGTTAATGGTGGTTTTGTAAACTAAAACAAGTAATCTTTTAAGAATTAAACGGGAAACTTTTAAATCCCGTCTTTTGTATGTAAATATTTACAATTTAAATCCACATGTTTATAAGTCTTTCGCTAATTAAACGTAACTATGATTTATATACAAATGTGGTACCAACATATGTGTTACACGCCTAGGCCGTGGTTTGGGGTGTGACAGGTACCCACGTCATCAGTAACAAATGAGTGGCGAATGTACGGTAATTCTTTAAATCATTAACGAATAAGTGGTTGTTCGTTACTTTGTTTAACCAATGAGCCATTGGGGTGCATTGGGAAGTGTGTTGGGTTTGTACCGCCTATAAAAACCCTAAAGAACGAATAAAGTCCATTCGCCTAACCATTGTTCTTCTCGATTATCCCTCTAATTAGCAAACCTCTTGCAAATTTTTCCAGACTAGTTTTAGATCAAATATCCTTCGTTTCATTATTATGTATTGAATATACGGTAGATAGGATCTTTTGGTTTGAGTTAATTTAAGTTTTGGTTGGGTTTTAGTGGGGTTTGACGATAAAACCCTTACGAGTATAAGCTGAACAATTTGACCATTAACCAAATCGTTAAAATTAAATTTGGATTGATTAGAATGCTATCGATGAAAATGAATCAAACTTTTACGTAAATGGTAAAGTATTAAGAGATATCAGATTTCAAATTGCATCTTTTAACTTTTCGGGCTCTTGATAATTTTGTCCTTGACTTAGTCAAATGGACTCATTTTTTGATGTCTATTCGTTATACATTTCCAGTCATTCGTGTATCTTGTAATGAATAAGTCTCATTCGTTTACATGCGAATGACCTCATTCTTGGAGTTTCTAACGAATGTGGGTAATTATATCTTAACGAATGTGACATAGTTAACGTATGAATAGATTCTTTATAATGTCTTAATGAATGTGTCTATTCGTTAGATATTGTTAATGAATAAGTCTACTCGTTATTTTTTTAACGAATGTGAACTTTTTTCATTTGTTACATCTTTAATAATATAACGAATAAGGGCAAATCAGTAAATTTCAATAATATTTGAAGTATTTATGTGCTCGTTTGTGCATAAATGGCTGACAATCCACATGAGAATATTTTCGAGGTTCAACCGGATCAGCCAGTTGCTCAAGAGGCTACGGTAGTTCAAGAACAAGCTGTAGAGCCTGTTGGACATCGTTGGGTTGCTGAAAAGAAGCATAATATTTGTGCTTTATTGGGTGAGAACTTCTTCGGACGTTCCATGTTCAGAGATGTGATTATGCTTTTGATGTGTTAAAGAATACATCAAGCGATTTAAACAAATCTCCCGGTGAATTATAGTAGTATAAGACCATTTTGGGAGATTGCTTGGTGTACTGTGGGGGAGAATCATATTGTTTCCGAGATCCAAGGGAAACGGATTGTCATAGACCTGGATATTATTCGGAAGATGTTGGTTTTTGGTGATAATGACGATTGTGTATATGAGTTTGATAAGGAGTTGATAAAAGGTTTGTTCAAAAGATTAAAGTATAAATGAGATCTGAACAAGTCGAAGTACAATAAGGCGAACCTATTGGGATGAGCTAAGACTAAAGGAAGATTGGAATATTCTCAACCTCTCTAAAAACGGCTAAGTATGGAAACCGAGCAAGCTTAGGCCTCCCAGCAAGATTTTACTTGGCCTAGCAAGGTATTTTGCTTTCCCAGCAAGGTTATCTTCTAGAATTCCTCTTAAGTGATAAACCGAGAAAGGTTCACTTTGTCTAGCAAGGTTGTTCTTCTAAGTCAATCAAGGTTTGTTTCCTAGCAAAATCTTGACTAAGCCAAGCTAAAACCAAGTCTTTTGGTAAATCTAGCAAGGTTTATTCATAATAAACGGTGGTCCCAGGAAGCTTGAAGGAAGTTGATCAAGAAATTACTTAAGGACTTCTAACAAGCAAGGTTCAACTCAGAGCAAGCTACATCGTTACCATCACACTTGGATTTGCTTAATAAGGTAAGTTAACAAAAGGTTGAAGGGATTTCTTAAGAACAAGTTTGCTCGTAGGACTATTATCAAGCAAAGTTTGATATAGTCAAGAGGATTGAAGTCTTCTAGGTCAATATTTTCTTAGAAAAATATTCTAACTAAAGCTTTCCCGGAGAACTATTCCCGAGCACGCTTAATGGTTACCAAGTCTGCTCGATAAAGACAAATGCTGCAAAGCTTGCCTGAAGACCTGTTTACACTTAGCATTTATTGTGATACGTTTGAATATGATTGTATTTATCATTAGGGTTTCTAAAAATGGAATGTCAGGATGTCAGAGCATGCCTATAAAAGGAATATTTTAGGGCACACTTATGACAAACCTGAAACAACAGACCCGAGCGAATATAGTGATTTGACGGCAGACTCCTTCATGAACGGAAAGTTGTTATAGATCCTGACATTCCACCTTTAAACCTTAATCGATTTTAATTGTATCCTTCATAATATTAATGGAAATATTTTGAGTTAATCATGTGTGTTTGTTACTTTAGTGTCTGTTGTGCAACATCTAGAATATTATTGATTCCGCTTTTAGTATTATGCAGTTCTTTACAAAATAGTTGTGTCGTTAACCTTATTGTCAACACTAAGGTGTGGGTTACGGCAATGAGTTAGTGAACTATCCATAGGGACGATGGAGGTTCAAAGTTTGGAAGAAAGAGCAAACCAAATTCAAATGGCAAGCTTCCTTTACTGCCAAAGATGACACCAAAGATGAAGAAACATCATGAGCAAATGAGAAAGGAACACCAATCTTTTGACATATGTGGTGGATCAAAGGTTAACTATAATTTAGTTAACTATAATTCAATGAAGCCTCCAAGCAAAGAAGCACTAAAAGAGAAAAGGGTTAAAAACAAGAAGAAGTCTGAAGAAACTATAAACAGTGATCAGTTTATTCATGTATACCTTGTGTTCTCAAATCAAGAATTATTTGATATTAGTGAAGTAGACAGTGTAGAAGAGTATGAGAGAAGGCAGTCAAGGTTTAGGGGAAACATTGATGAAGAACCAATCAATATGGAGAGAACAGTCTTTGTCAAGAGTTCTGTGGAAAGGCAAGATATTAAAATTGAAGAATTTGTGTCTTTCTCAATTGATTTTAATGGTCTTAAAACTCAAAGAACCATTGGAGTTAATCCCCCAAGACCAAGTGAAAGATTTAAAAAGGGGAAGTCAAGTGAAAGTTTCAAAGGAAGAGTGTGGTGCAAACATTATGATGAGTATGGACATCACGATTCTTGCCATGAAATATTTACTTTCAAACCAGTTGATGTTCCAAATTCAAAAATTTTTTGACAAGACTTTGGATTCTAATTGAATCACCATTTTAATCAAATCACAATTCTAATCGAATCATTATGCTATTCGAATAGCAGATTCTAAACGAATGGCATTCTAATCGAATGGCAGATTCTAATTGAATGACATTCTAATCGAATGATAGAATCTAATCGAGTGGCATTCTAATCGAATGACCATTCAGTTAATTTGTTCATTCGATTCGATTACTTTTTGCATTCGATTATATTACTTTTCCCATTCGATTCGATTACTTTTTGTTTGAATCTGATTCTATTCCCTTCACATTTTAGCCTTGCTTTTTGATGTGCGAAAATGTATCTATGAAAACTATGACTCACAACTAAGCTTTAAATTAAAACGGAATATCCTAACTTAAGTTCACACAACCGGCAAGTGTACCAATCGTATGTAGTAAATTAAAACGGAATATCCTAACTTAATTTCACGAAACTTGGGATTTTACATACCCTAACCTAATGGAAGTTTATATACCTCAAAATAGATTGCCAAAAAACAACAGCACCATCATCAATTAGTCCAGCTCAAAATTGTCAGTATTCATCTTCTTAATTTAATTTTTGATTATACCTAGTTTTGTGGTAAAAAAAATAAATAAAAAATGACCTTAATCTTCGTCGTTGTTGCTGAATTGGAACGATTTGAGAACGACAGATGATGTTGCTGCAGACCTGTTGAAGATAACAAGATCAACTCAAAACATGAGGTCAACTCAACGATGGCCGAATTCGAATTAGAAACCGTAATCGACGAATAAGGAGGTATATGACGAT
Organism: Bidens hawaiensis; assembly: GCF_021521415.1. Lineage (NCBI taxonomy): Eukaryota > Viridiplantae > Streptophyta > Magnoliopsida > Asterales > Asteraceae > Bidens > Bidens hawaiensis. The sequence goes on along the minus strand of NW_027497344.1, from coordinate 66,976 downwards.
GATTAAAACCTTTACTAGATAATATTCATCTTTTGATTAAATGAGAGAGAAGAAACAGAGATAATAACATGTGGGAAGACAGGTGGTGACAACTGCTACATACACGTAATCACCAACATTGATATCAATAGTCACGTGTGGTGTAATTTGCAAATGTGCAATCAAAAGAGCAGAAACTATAGCTTTTAAAGCTAAAAGTACAACCTCTAAAGCATTAGGTACAACCTTTAAAGCACCTGGGTGGTTAAGAAAGTTAAAAATTAATATATATACTATAATATAATATTTGCGGGTCATGAGTGTCACCAAAGCCGAATAGCCCTTAAACGAGTTATAACATCTTATTTATTTATTTATGAAATAACCCATTAATCATCAAACAATAAATTTTTCGGGTCATGGGCCTCACCAATCCGAATAGCCCGTAAACGGGTACAACATCTCATTTATTTGTGAAACTCTTTCATCGTCAAACCCTAATTTAACCTTTTTCCTCTACATATTCTTTGTTGCTGGTCTATCCACTCCATCACCTGTTAGCTTCCGATTACCACCCACCATCGTCAACCCTGCCCTCTCATGCATCAACCACCATCGTCACCTACATCAACCGCTCTTTTTTTATAATACAAATATTTGTGTTATTGTTTGTTCCTTTAAAAAATCAACATGTTCATGTTCGTTTATGTTCATTCATTAAAAATCTAAAAAACATATATCTCAATTGAAAGAGTCGAAACGTTAAAAAAAATATAATGAACGTAACAAATTAATATGTGTATTGAATCAAAACAAAAATACAATAGAAAATAAAACAAATCATTACAAAATATAAAATAGCAAAACGACTAAAAACAAAAACCTTAACAAATCCTCATAACAAAAACAATATTATCTAATATTAAGCTATCTAAAATTCCTTTATTTATTGGTAACATATTGATACTCATACAGCTAATTAGTGTGTTCATTAATATGAATTATACATGCATGATAGATAAAATCTTGTAACAAGATGGTACTTAACTAGAAAAGTATTAAGCAAATGAAGAACATAAAAAAAGTTTGGCATAGGAAATTTTATTGATAATGTTCTTGTAGAAGGTAATCACTTTAAGTTTCTTCCCATGCATCTTGATTTCTTTTGTGTAGACATCTTTTGTGTGTCTACATGTAAACCTAAGGGTTGCTTGCTTCGACATCATCATCATCTCCATTGACTCCACATCTCCTATGATCAGTTGTTAAAAAACTTAAAATGTATATACTTATCAAATCAACATGCTTACACGCACAAATGAATCTAAAGTTAAATCATTGTTAGACATAATCAAATCCTTAATGCTTCATCATCTAGGCCTAGCTACCCTTTAACTTGTAATAAACCCCAATAAAACCCTAATTAGCTTTTGAGGGTGATTACAAACCTTAGAATTTTTGGTAAAGTCCTAAAGTAAACCTAATATAGGTTATGTTTGTTAAATGAGTTGGTGTAATATATGGTTAGATAGGTGCAAACCAATCAATGATTGTTACGAACCTAACAATGATGCTTGTGTTGGTGGGGAAACCGATGATGATTAATAACTACAACGGTATGTGAGCGAGTGGAAGATGGTAATTTAGAGAGTCGGGTAACTTTATAGAGTGCGTACTTAATTATTAAGATATGATAATAAGTAATAGGTTAAGGAAATGAGATAAAAATAGGATAAAACATGAGTCGAACCTAATATATATGAATGGTTTTTATAATAATTAATTACTAATAGAAACCATGATTTGGTATTTATATCATTTCTTCTCTAAACTCAAATAATTTTTTAAGATTAAATTAAAATAGCAAGAAAATTTTGACTATGATTCAAACGTACCTAACACGATTTATGTGTATGTATTTATGCATGTGGATTTATCGATAGAAATCATATAAACAATGGACATGACACGTAAAGTAACTCTGATAAGAGTGTATCTACTTTCGGAAGCACACCATATATTGGAAATTAAGGTGTGACCAATAACAAGGGTATTCGATGTATAAATAGTACAACTCCTCTATTTGTATTTTGTACTTAGAGGAGCCAGGCTGGTGCGTGGTGAGGAACCATCACGCGTGATGGCCTCACGCACACCGCCGTCGGTCCCTCATCACGCGTGATGGGGGAGTATGCATGATACATATCACGCGGTGAGGGGGTTGTTTTCGAGAAAAATATGAACATTAGGAGGAGGGAGCCGTTGGGGGGGGGGGTTAAATAAAAAAAATTAACCAATATAAAACCAAAACCAAAACATAACCAAATCCAACTCAAAATCAAATCCAACTCAAAACACTCTCAATCTTCCCTTTCATTCACAACAAAAAAATATGGAATTTTCGAAAGACTTAGTTCCCTTAGATACCGATAGCTCTTCGTCTTCGGACGATGATATTCTCAAATGGTTCCCGTTGTTATATAACGAACTTAAAGGCCCGAGCTGTCCAAAGAAAAAAATGGTGGAGCGTTATCGTATACATGCCCACGAAGTGCTAATGAATGACTATTTTGTGGAGGAGCCGAAATACAATGACGAGACGTTTAGGGAACGCTTTCATTTGCCGAAATCTTTATTTTTAAATATTGTAGCCGACGTCGAAGCAAACGAAGAATGGTTTCAAGAATCTTACGACGCGAGGGGAAAACGAAGTTTTACGGCGCTTCAAAAATGCACATCCGCTATTCGTCAATTAGCGACAGGTAACCCACCCGACCAATTCGATGAATACTTACAAATGTCTGAGAGAACTTCACATGAATGTCTACAATTCTTTTGTAACGCGATTATTAAATTGTATGGTAAAGAGTTTCTACGAAAACCAACAAGACACGACATTACACGTCTTTACGCCGCGCACGAAACTAGATGACATGTATGCATCCATCATATTACACAATATGTTAATAAAAGAAGATGAAAATGCAATTTCTCCAGATTGGGTACCGGATCCTCCTACTCAAGTTCTCATTCCCGAGGATGTGCAATTAGACTTGCGGGATGAAGATATTCACCGTTGGTTGAGATGGGATCTAGTTGAGCTTATAGGTTCTTTAGGTTTGGAATTTCCGAATTCAGACGTGGAGTAGACGTTTATTGTAACTTACATTTTTTAAGTTGAATTATGTTCTAGTAAAATATTGTTTTTATTTCTTAAGTTCTAGTAAAATATTGTTTTTATTTTTTAAATTGCAAAAAAAAAAAAAAACAAACAGACAAAAAAAAATCTTATCACACCACACCACCCCACACCCCCTACAAAATTCCATCAAATGTGATGGATTTGGGGTTTGTGATGTGACACACTACCATTGGATGTGGTGTGTAAGGAGAATTGAACCACCCCCTCCCCTTAGAATCATAAATCTATATTATATATAAAAGAGGAGTGATGGGCACAAAATTAATTTCATAATTGCATGGAAAGGGTAAACTCGACATTTCATAATAGGGCAAGAAAAGTAATTTGTCAACGTATACATCAATTGTTAAAGCTTTTGGTACAACATCATGAAGCTTCACGTTTTGTGACATTACTTTTCAATCCTTTAGAAAACAAAAGGTTATGGTTTAAATATGTTATTATTATTATTATGGTAACTATTCACATTCTTAACTCTCATGTGTTATTATGTGTCTATTAACTTTGTTAGCCTATATATAGTGGCTTCTTGTGTATACATGCATACATACCAATGAAGAACAAACTCTCTTCTCTCTACTTATTATGCTCTCTATACACTATTCAAAACGACAACGACAACGTCAACTAACGTAAAGCAAGGCCCGACTTTGGATTTAGAAGGGTGGACTAATCGTTGTTGGTTCTCATTTCAGGGAATGTTGTGTAGAAATTAGAATATTTAATGTTTATGCTACTTTAAATCAAACTTGTATTTGATGTATATGGTTGATGAAAGTGATAATAATGTTTTATGTGAAACTGAGTAATGTAACAAAAATTAGAAATCAAATAGTTTTACATATATAAGTGTCATATATACATGTGTGTGTACACAAGAGAGGGAGAGAGAGAGAGAGAGAGTTACCGAAGCTCCTTTTTTAAAGCTTAAAGAACACTAGGATCTCCTCCTTAGTTTTCGCGGGTGGGGAAACTGGCTGTGAATCCTACATCAATAAAATAATCAGTGAAATTAATAAAATATTGTTATTAATATTACCATATAATAAAGAGGTGAAGGTGTATAATTTACATATGAATCCATATCAATAAATGATACCTGTCCTTCTACCTCCAGAAACAACTTAACCTCAGTATTGTTATCCTTATTTGATACCTCTCTCAAATGTCCAACCTAAACATAAATTAAAATAAAAAAAAACAGATTCAACAATATTAAGGATCACCAACCAATTAAAAATATTAAATGTACATACAGATTGAGCTTCTTCTAAAAGAGTCAATGGACTATTTAGACGGTAAGTATGATTTTGGCGTTTTGCCCAAAGCCATAAACGTTGATGTTGTACTGGTATACCCAATTCTTTGGCTACTTCCTGCTGGAAAAGTAACATATGGAGCTTGATAAAATAAAATCTATGAAAATGAAAAATAAAATAATTTATAAATAACAAAGTTATAAAATAATTTATGAATAACAAAGTTGGTCAGTGATAATACCTTGAAAAAAAGATATCTGCGTTTGGATAAGGAAACTACGTATGTTATCATGATCCAGTAGGTCAAAAGATATAGTTTCCCCTATTTGTTAATGAAAATTCTCATCACGGGCAACCTGCTCACATTAAATGAAGACCACCGCATCACCACTCTTATTATCAGCCGTGTGCCTACTTCTGCTACAGTTATGAACTCGATGTACTTATGATTGAGACATGATTCTCTTTTATCATTTGCTTTACTATTTTTTTTTTAATTATTAACATATAGAAGTTATTAGCCATGTCAAGACCACCCATCCATAAAGTCATATTAAATTAAATTAAATAACCTATCATTTTATATTCATACAATGAAACTCCCACTCCATAAAGTTACCAATTAATACCTATTTATGTATGCATTGAACTTGAACATTTCAATTGTTTCGGAAGCAAATTATAATAGGATTCTTGTGCACTGTATTCTAATAGCTCTGTTCATGTGCAGCTATCGCCATATTTGTATTCCTAATGGGCTTGCGCTCCATGATATAGTTATGTTGTTTGCAAATGGTCAAAGTATCACAACCGCCAACAGTGGTGATATGTGTGAAGTATGTGGAGATAGAGGAGAACTGGTTATTTGTGATGGGTGCCCTCGTGCTTTCCATGTAGGTCGACCTTTATTTGGTCATTACAATAACATTGCATTCTAATTTAATCCGGTTACGTTCTTTATGTCAACAAGATGTCATTATTTAAATTCTTCTTTACTGTATTAACATAATTTTACTTTTTAATAAACATCTGCTTCATGATTAAGTGTGCATTAAAAATCATTTTCACATGTTTCGTTCTATGTGCTTGTATACAGATTTGCAATTTGTATTCAAAGCAGGCTTGGGTTTTTCTTTAAAATTTGTTATGGCATTTATTAATTGACTGTGCTAAAAACATTGAAGAATGTGTTACTAATATACACCTCACAACATTTGACTAATATACTTCACAATGTTCACCCTAACCTCCTTAACTACTTTTTTTTCCAATCGTTCTTAATTAAATACATAGTAGCCCTTGAATGGCAAATTGGAGTTGTAAGTAATGTTTAACGTTTTGATTTAATTACAGTTACAAATAAAACAGTATGCAAAGGGGTTAAGCGTAACGTGATTGACGCTGAGAGCCATCGGGAAACACTAAGAAAAAAAAGTGTTTCTACCAGCGAACACACTCACTGTATCTGGCACGATATGCAGACATAACGTTGCTTTTAAAACAATACCGTTCGTTGAGGTTATATTAATAAATGTCATGGTTTAAATATATAATAATTATTGATGTTTCTTCAATTATGGGGTTTTATAATCTATTTTGTAGGACCAATATATTTCATTTAAACTCGTATCATGTACTTCACATATTGTAGCCTCATTGTTGCACCCAAAAAATATCAAATATCAAATGTATATTCTTTCTAATCTTCATGGACTCCTCAACATTAATTGCAAGTAAAGGTGCTACTACATGGCTCCATGACAAGTTCTCTTTGTGGACTATTAACCACTCTTAAATACATATTAATTATATTAATAACTTTTATATTCCTATATACTCAAGAAATGAAACCGACACTTTATTAAGTGACCAATTAACATTAACACATATTCAAATTAACCACTCATAAACACATATTAATTATAATAATAACTATTGATGCATGCCCTCAATCACAAGTTCATTTTCAAAAACACCCCTATATAATTCTCTCTCTCTCTCTCTCTCACAAACACCAACCTTCAACGTTATGTACATAACTTTGAAAACTAAATGTTGTCGATGTTACACTTCAAAAAGAAACGATGTTAACGTTACTCTTTCACATGTTTGTCAAATGGTAAGTGAAATTTGAGAGTATATAATGCCTTTTGTTGTTAAGCTAAGATTATGGAGGATTTGATTTATTTCAGTGGTGCTTTATGAAAAAGTGCCTAACATGTTAGAACTTAAAGCAAATGCAGTTTGTTAAAAACTTTAAGGAGATATATTTCTTTAGGATTTCTAATTTATTATTGCTTAATAAAAACTTTTTATTGATATAGTAAAAATTATTTTTTTAGATTTTATAAAATATTAATCAAAATTTATATGGCAAGCAACCTTAAGTGAAACAAACAATGTGTGAAATTTGGACTATATAGGGGTGTGTTTGAAAATGAACTTGTGATTCAGAGCATGCATCAATAGTTATTATTATAATTAATATGTGTTTAACAGTGGTTAATTTCGATAGGTGTTAATTGGTTACTTGATAAAGTGTCGGTTTAGATTCTTGAATATATAGGAATATAAATTGATGACTTGTTATTGTAATTAATATAGAGTGCTTAATAGTCCACAAAGAGAACTTGGACGCAGCCATGTAAAATTACACCTTTGCTTGCGGTTAATGTTGAGGACTCCATGAATATTAGAAAGAATATACATTTGATCATTTTTGGGATGCAACAATGGGGTTACAACTAATATGTGAAGTACCTGATACAAAGCTTAATTCAAATTTGGACTAACTAAAGTCAACAACTGAATTTAAATTAGTGATGTTGCTAATTTAAACTTAAACTTAAATATGAGAAATAAAACTAGATGAGATAGAGGCGACAATTCCATCAACTCACAAATTAACACTCATTCAACCGTACAGTCAACTCGGTTACCAGTTATATACACGATGTATGAAATTTGGACTGTATTAGGATGTTTTTAAAAAAAATGAAGTTGTCATTGAGAGCATGCATCAATAGTTATTATTATATATATTTAATAAATGTGCTTAAGAGTGGTTAACTTCGATAGTATTAATTGGTCGCCTAATAAAGTGTCGATTTCATTTCTTGAATAAATAGGTATATAAATTGATTAGTTATTATTTAACAGGTGCTTCATGAAAAAATGCTAACATGCTAGAACTTAAAACAAATGCATTTGCTCTAAAACTTTTAGGAAAAATATTTCTTATAGGATTTCTAATTTATTACTACTTAATAAAAATTGATTATTGATATAGTAAAAATCATTTTTTTTCCAAACTTTGATTTAAACTACAGGAGCGGGTTTGACCCCTTTGTTTGTTTGGTGTGTTACTTTTTCCCAAATCATTGTTGATGGTTGCATAATGTTGATGAGAGCACTGATCCAATGCGCGATAAGACCCATGTATGTTGGATTATGATGGTGAGATTGTGATCTCCGGGTGTCATATGGGGTGACAATGTGACATGATACAATATCAAAACATGAATGATGGTAGAAGCATTCATGAGATAATGAGGAGACAATTGGGCAAGTTCATATATTCATGGATATTATATAAGGTTTATCTTTGTATCATTATGTGTTATGATAATATGAGCATAAAATAAAAAAAATATTTCCATGTAGGCGACAAATAGATAGGAGTGCTTCCACCATATACTCACACTCAATAAGGTGTTTTGTAAGAATTGGTTATATCTATAACTTATATAGACACGTAAAATAAGCATGTCAAAGTGTACATTTTAATCTGAATAAACTTTACAATGTTGATAAATTGGAAGGAAAAAAAAACAATGGCGGGTGGGATTAGAATTTTTTTCCCTTTTTTCCCTCTTTTTTTTTTAATTTTAGGAAACAAATGTTGTCAACAATAAAGTCACTTGTTAAGCTTATGAAGAAAGACAAATAAAAAAAAAGGTTGCGTAACAAGAAAAAGAAAAGGTTGCTTGTAGTCACTCAACTATTATGTTAAAGCTGAATGGACTTGTACATATGCAACAAAATGTAAAGAAAACAACTGACACGTTGTAACGGCCTTTGTCAGTATTCTTGTTAAAATGCAAAATACAAGTATGCCCAAGCCTGTACCTCGTCTACTGTGAAATCATTGAACACAAATGAATATAATTGAACAAACATAAGCGAGCATAAAATTACATAGTTATTGTGTTACATGATTTTGAATATGTGGCTAGGGTTAGTGTCTTAGTGAGTTACATATTATATTTAACTATTTCAAAATTTTATAAAATTACATAGTTAATGAGTTAAACTAACAAACATAAGTTTTATTCTAAAACACTCAAAATAAAAAGAAAAATCTACTTTGAGTTTTCTAAAAAACACTGAAATAAATGAGGATTTTCTAGCATATTCTATTTATTTATCGAAGTGAAGATTGATAAGTATAATAAGTTAAAGCTGCTGTGATGGCTATGACTTATAATTTCAGTTCAATGAGCGTGCACTTTACATCCGACAGATTTCTTATTCTTTGTATCGTAAACTATACCGAGCACAAATTTTGCACTACCAAATGTGGGTACAATAACGTACCAAACTCCTTATCTACCAAACCCTTGTTGCGTCCCCACTGCAACATGTGGGCTTTCGTGAAATATAAAGGTTTCCATGGTGGTTTTTAAATTTATAGTGGATCCAACTGGATATTTGAAAATCAAAAGAAAATTTTGATATTGAAAATTATACTTTTAACCTTTACAGTCATAATAAGAAAAATTGCTTTTATAGCCCGGGAAGACAAGTCTTGATCTGCTTGCGAGGTAAAGTTTTATATTTTTGGTACGGTATGCATGTAATTAAAGTTACATCACAAATGCCAACTTGTTGGCAAATAGGTCATTTAACATGCATCAACAAGAATAACTGACTGATAATATACAAGTTTTGGTATTGATTGTTCAGGTTGTTTAAAAAGGACCTCAGACCTTGTAAAAATTATGTGAACTACCCTTCGAATCCATTAACATCTTTATGAAGATAACATATGATATTTTTTATGGTACTTTTGCTACTTTTCTCACCAACGCTATGAAAGTTGTAAAGTTGAAAACATGCCAAGAATTACCAAATATTCTTGGACTGCTATACCTTACCACTTTAAGTACTTGTAATGTCTGATTTCATTATTCTTTTTATTTTTAAATCAAATCAATTCCTTAAATTTAAGTAGATATAATCATTGTTGATGGTGAGTTTTGTTAATTCTAAACAACATAAAGGATTGAATGTGTGTAAACTGGTGAGTAATTATAGTTGAAATTTATCTAGGATATGAAAGAGATGCTCAAATTAAAGCGAGTAAATTGTCGGTTAAGGAATAGTGAAAGGGTAAATGGGTGGGCATTGAGTTAGTTGTCACATGCATACTAATGTATGCATATATATTAAATCGATGATGTTATAAAGTAACTGATGCCTAACTTGCAGATTTTTTTTGTTTGGTGCCTTACAAACTGACAAGAAAGAATGCTAAAAAAATATTTCACAAAACACAATACATCCAATATATATGCTTCCGTCAATACTTTAGTGCACAACCCCCCCCCCCCCCCCCTAAAAAGTAAACACCACGCTAAACACTACGAAGCAATACGAAAAGATAACTTACACGAATCTGCAAATGTCGGTTTTGTCCTTCGCATGCAATTATGAAAAGACGTTTGTACCCATCACTCTTCCTTTATATATAATATAGAACACAGCTTGGCTTGCTTAAAAACCAAGCACACTTAGCTTGGCTCATTTAAGAGAATCCGATTATGAGCGACCCTTGATCTTGGCTTGTTTACAACTCGATCCAGTTTGGCTGGCTTACAAACCAAGCAGGCTACGCTTGGCTCATTTGCAAACAATCTGATTTCGAGCAGGCCTCGGTCTTGAGTTGTTTACAACCCAATCTGGTTTGGCTCGCTTACTACCATATGCACATGCGGTAACACGTTCTCACTAATAACCGATTACGCAGCACACCAGACATTGCAAACCAATACGAGGGGATAATTTACGCAAACCCGCAGCAACGCGCGGACACTTTTGCTAGTATTAATAAAATGTTGGATACTGGACTAATGTTTTAGCGCACATGCATTCATTAATTTATAAATGGTTGGTTTTAGAGTTTTGGCAACTTTGAAACTATAAACTTTAGGTACATCTCACATTAATTAGTCGTGAACAAAAGAAATTCTTAGCTAATATAGATTATTTCAGTACCTCAAATATCACTAACGTGTTTTAGACTAAATTGGATATGAAATAGATGAAAATTCTATAATTAAGTGTGGTTGGTGGAAGTAAAACCAAAATGGGTTGTGGGTGATTTTTTTACGAGTTTTCCATCAGAGCAACTAAAAAAACATTCGTGAGTTTTTGGAAAGATAATCCATCAGAGATAAAGCGGATAATGTGGTACAAAAAGACAGATATATATATATATTACAGCAACCGCACAATTCATTCATTTGTCCGACCATGACAAGTTAGCTAGGTTTAAATTATAACGTTAGACCTCTTGTAAATTAGTTTAAGCACACTATTGTAACGTCATCGGATCTATTGAATTTTTTGTGTTGTCGTTATGTTAAAAATATATCTTTCAATGTGTTTGGACAAAAATATATCTTTCAATGTGTTTCAACTGCAAATGCAACCATGATGGATTTGGACAAAAAGAAGTTACGCTGCTACAGATCTGATCCTCCGTTTGTCATTTTTGTGTCCATGTTCTCTCAATTAGGCATCATGCAGATTAAGGTTTGTACTTTATTTTAAGATGAACACTAAATAATTCATCCCCTATGTGTTTTTTTTTTTCATAAACCAAAATATTGAAATTGTGTGTGTTTTCTTTATTGTAAGGTTTTGCTTGGTCTAGGGTTCAATATGCTTTATCTATGGGCACAACCTCTCAGACTCAACATCAAGGTACAATAGCTAATAGCTTATATAATTTGATTAAGCTTTACTTTTCTGCCTTAAACATTTACTTGGTAGTGAAATCAGAAGAAATATTCAAATTTGAAGTTGCAACAATATATAATATGAGCAACTTTGGTTAGATGTCAAAAATGTGGAAATTGACAAGGTTAAAGTAAAATGAAACAATAGGTATGATAGTCAAAATTAGTTTATGATGTTTATTGCAAATCAATTATCATATTATATCAGTTTAAAGATTAGTACCAAGGGTATTATAGTCAAATTTGTAATTTGATGAAAAGGAAAGTTTTGAAATATGTTAAAATGATGGCTTACGGGTCAAACTTCAGTTCATGTTTATGGTTGACTACGATGAGTCAAATGAGTAGTATTGGAATGTGGAAAATATGTTGAGTTAAACCACCTAAGGTTTAAGGTGTTTAATAATGTTTATTGTGTTATGTTGGTTTACTTAGACCACTTACACACCTTTTTAACCCTCCATTATCTTGGTTTGCAAAGCATGCTTATTGTTGATCTGCTATTGATATTATTGATATTTGTTCCTTGCTTCACCCTAATGATATTAGACTATGATGACACTTAACTCTCAGTGTGGCAACTTTGTTTATTGTGTGCAGCCATGAGTATGACTAGGAACAAACAAGCAAAAATACATTGAAGAACATGGGGGCATAGGTAGTTTTTGGATTGACTAAGGCAACAGTTTTGACAACACAAGGCCATATTTTTTTGGTAGTCTTGCATCTACTATAAGCATGTAGTGATGACGTATGCAGATCCAAGAAAACCTAAATAGACCATGAAAGACAACTTGGATATTAGCATGTAGAACTGTAGAAGTAAAATCTTTTGGAAATTATCTAGCACCAATCATGTAAAACTCAAATATGCAGCATATGTTAGTAACAACAATAAGGACTAAACATTAGATGTTTGCGCCCCAAACATACGGTTGGCAGCACAACTACCAACGATAAGGACTAAACGTTAGATGTTTGCGCCCCAAACACACGGTTGGCAGCACAACTACGCCGCAACGCGGCGGGTAAGCCAACTAGTTCTTAATTTAATATCAAGTCTTTTTACCATAAAGCATATTTAAAACAATATAGTTCAGAGTTAAATAAATTATATAAAAAATATTTCTTTGTGTTTATAAGAATAATTTCTCGTGTTTTTTATTTATATTCTTTCATCTCATGTCTTTTACTATAAAGCATATTTGAATAAACTATAAAAAAAAACTAGTATCTTATATATGCTCTTCATTTCTTTTATATATATATATATATATATATGTTTCTCAAGACGGTTATTAACATGGTTAGCAATTAAATGGCTTGCAAGATGATTTGATGATTATGCATGCCAAAATGCTTTTCTTGATGCATGGTAAACGATGGTAAATATGTAGGTTCCTCATGAATCATGATCAATGCAACGCTTAGAGATGAAAGATGTAAAGACGAATTTCAAGACTATGGTGAAAAGTGTCAAAACATATCAAGAATTATTATATATGAAAACATCACTAAAAGTGTCGTTGATATTTGATTATCATGAAAATATCGCTAAAATTATAGAAAGTGTAGATCAGTAACAACACTTTTAGTAGCAATCTTCTCATTATACACTTTCGCATAATATGACACTACATCTTTCACAAAACCATATCACTTTCATTCATTATCCTTCTTTTCTGTATATCATATTTGATTAAAAAAAATTAAATTAGTATACCTTTTACATCTTGTTAAGTGAAATTTGTGCTAAATAAATTTGTTATAATCAGTTTATAAATCTATAAATTAAATTGTCATCATATATTGATTGGTAAATAAGAAAAGGAATATATATATATATGTATATATATATATATATATATATATATATATATATATATAAACTTTCAAGAATGTAAAGAAAAAGAAAATTCATCCGACTATAAACGTAAAATTTTGTTATCACTTACCATTCAATCTGGAAACGATACCCGCAACTCTATCTTGAGACATTTTGCATCGATGATCCACCAACAGAACAACTTCCTGAACCTGTATTAACAGTTACAAACAATAATTTGGTCACTAGATACAATATTCGACGGTAAAGTGTATGCATGATCAAAACAAACGACCAATAAGAAGAAATGAATTACGAGAGGGAAGGTTAAAGATTCGATGGAGGCGAGTGTCTGAACGTTGATATATATCACTATTTAATTATAATATAATTATGTTTTTTTTTTTTTAATATTTTCACTTTAGTCTAGTCACAAAAAATATATGGAGTGAATAATATTAATAATCCATAAATATAATCGGAAAATTGACAAAGGTCGAGGAGATTGGGGGGATTTAATCGACGATGATGAGTGGTTGGGTTTGGATTAAGCCACCTTGCTTGGAAACGTCAATAGGTGTTTCCGATAAGGCATCGACAGTCACAACATCCACATGGCAACGAAGTGGGGTCAGAAGTTTTGTTTTCCTCAACTCAGGTGGATATATATGCCGTTTAATTCGAGGTGAACGAATATTGTAGACAGTGTCCAGTTAACACATATACCCTATTAATGGTAGTGAGATTGCTACTAGAGTCGATGGTGGTGCCAATGGCATTGGCGGGAGCGATGAAAGAGTTAGGGTTCACGTAGTTTAAAGGGGTTGGGGAGAAAGGAATAAAAAAATTTTATAATCAATCCATTCTAGTAAAAAAAAAAATTTAGGACACATATTATTAAGAGAAACAATGGACTTTGACTAAATTCTGATAACGTCAGCGCCTAAGGCTTAGCCTTTAATACCTAAAAATACATATGATTTTAAAACTAAAAGTTTTCGGGTTAACCCGAAACCTAAAATTCGGACCCAAGAACCAACCCGAATTACTTTGGTTCAGGTTCGGGTTAGTATTTTCTTGGGTTCGAGTTTCTCAAGTCAGGGTAGTTTGGGTTCAGGTATGAGTTTTCTTGGGTTAGGTTTCATGTTACGGGTAAAAGTGGCAGCCCTACTTTCAATGATTATAAATAAGAATCCCTACATTCATTTTATGCAACTTTAAATCTTCTAATATTCTTTTAACTCAGAATAATCACTATTATTTGAACATGGCTTCAATGTTAGTATGTATTTTTCATTTTCCTAGCAATTACATTCATATGAAATAAACAAATCATTTTGTTATATTTAAACTTTCAGTATTTATGTTGCTTGAGTATACAATTTTTAATTGTAAAATATAAAGTCAATTAAAAATTTGTCACACACAGAATATTAACAACAAATTTATCATGATTAATCAATTTCAAATTGTAAAGATTTTAAGGATAATTATATCATCAAAGTTCGGTATATGGTTTTTGAGATAATCATATTTTTTTGGATACATAAGAAAATGTTCTCAAATGACATTATATTAATTAATTAAAAGCTATGATAGTTTATGTGTATGAATATTTTTTTTATTAGTATCATGAATATATATTATCATTTATCTAGAGTTGTTATGTATTTGAAGAATCTTTTTTTGTCATACAGACAACTATATATAGCTAGCTATATCAAGAGTTATAAGTAGGCCTATATGTTACTTTATTAAGAGTTACAATCAGACATGGACTAATAATTTTAATTTTTGATAAACAATGTATACTTGCTAATAAAATCACAAATGTACTGTAAAAGGAAGTTTTTACCTATTTGTAACATATTTGTGTAATATTAGTTACGTAATTTCTGTAATTTTAATTTAATTATAATTGTATTAACAATATATGATCAATTTGTTGACTATATTTCACTTAATGATCAAAGTTTAAAATTTCAACAATTACCCGTGTAATCCACGTGCCTCAAACTAGTTAGTTATATAGCTTATCGTATTTTTTAAGCATTCTGTGCATCACACAGGTTTTAAAGTTAGTAACAAATAAAGTAAAGAGATATATGCCTTAGCGTTAGAAAATATGAGTCAGTGATATAGATGAAATTGACAATAATCATGAAACCTTAAGGGTTCTAATGGAAAAAAAAAGATAAAAAATGACATAAATGACCAAACCTTAAAAATTAAAATACATTTACTCTAATTAGAATTAAGATCTAAAAGTTTTCTTTATAATCATTCATATTGTAGTCGTATAAACACTTGATGGATAGATTTTCATTATTCTCTATGTAATGAAATTACCACATTTTCCTTATCTTTGTCACTACTATCCTCAATTTTAGTTGACTGCAAACCAAATTTCCTTTGTTATTTCCTTTTAACGACTTTTTTTCTTCTTTAATTATTAAACCCAGCCTGCCTAGACATTTCATTGCACATATATAGATCTATGCAGTCGATATTGCCGATATATCACCGATATATCAATGATATATTGATTATCTGTCCTTGACGATATATAAATCAGAATATCGGTTCAGAATATCGGTACCGATAATATCAACGATATTTACCGATATTTGACCGATATAAGACTAATATTTTACATATATATCACTGATATTCTCGATATCAGTGTTTTAAGTCATAATTATCAACTTTTATTGTTCAATGTTAATGTTAGTGTTTTAAGTCTTAATCAATTCTTACTTGTTGCGATTGTTAGTGATTTGCAATTGACAAATGGTTAATTTGTTAATGGTAGGAGACTATATTGAGTTATTAATGTTAAAATTGAGTTATTAATGTTAAAATTTCTATATATATGAATTTTACATGATATTAAACTACCGATATCTCACTGCGATGTAACATCCTAAATATTATAATATTAAATAAAGAAAGTTGTGTTTAGTTATCGTGTGTTAATATATAATTAGTATTAAATAAAGAAAAAAAAGATGGACTTAGATTAATTAAAACGGAATAATGAGTGAGATGAGCCTTAGGTCCATGAACTTTAGGAAGCATAAATACCCCCCCTCAAGCCACCTTAAAACCCTAACTCCTCATTCCATCTTTCCATAATCTCTACACACACTCAAAACACACACATACACTTTACTATAAACGGCCGATGTAACATTCGTTACTTTTCAAACCCGAAAACCCGACTCGTTTTAAATTTTCGATTTTATTTATATATATATATATATATATATATATATATATATATATATATATATATATATATATATATCAAGTTCCATTCTATGTATTCCTCTTATGTTCGCCAACCGAGACATATTGATGTCTTGATGTGTTCGTGGTTTTTTTTTAATTATCTATACAACATTTTCGATAATTTAATTATAATTATGACGTTTTATCATCATTATTCATTTTCGTTCTATTTCGTGTAATTCATTAACAAAGTTTAAAGTTTTAACATGTTATTTAATCGAGTCCCGAACTACCCGAGTATAATACGGACATATTTCCAAATCCTTAACCTTTAATTCATTTATATAACATTTAAAAGTATAAGGTTCAAATGGTAATTTAAGTTTTATTATGGTTTAATAGAGAATGAAAGTAAAGGGGCTGATTGTGTAAATAAATCAAAATATATAATAATAATAATAATAATAATAATAATAATAATAATAATAATAATAATTATGTAAGCAGCAGCCCATCCCGTCTCCTTCTTCGGTTTTCCGGCTAGACCTCCGGCGGCCGGAATCGGCGCCGGAGTAATCCAAACGCCCCATAATAACTCCGTTTGATCCGGTAAAATATTCTAAATGACTTCTCCTCAAACGACGAACAATAATATACAATTTATTTCGCCATTTAACTTGTAATTAATTCGTATTAAATCGACACCCACCGGATTATACTTAAAATAATAATAACTCGAATTTAAACACCGAATGTTCCAATTGACACTATAAATAGAACCTACTCGTTCATCTAAACTCGCTCACATCTTCATCTCCATCTAATATACACTCTAAACCTCATAAATTGTTCTTCAAAAACTGTTTCCGGTCACCTCGCCATTCACCCTCATTCTAAAGTTGTTACAGGTAAATATTATATGGTATTGATTCGTTTTTAGCTAATTAACAAAACCTCTAACATCAAGCTAACAATCATGGAGCCGTTTATCGTAATTGAAACCTAGGGTTTCTAAGGAAGATGAAGAACATGAAATGTGTTATTTAAATTATGTTTCTGCTAGTTTTAACAAAAGAAAAGATGGTCTACTGATTGAGACATCTTTGTTTGGCCACAAGGACCCGGGTTCGAATCCGGGTCAGGCCGTTTTTGTCTTTTATTTTCTTTTTAAACATTTTTCTATTATATAATAAACCAAATAAAATTTATAAAAATTATATAGATCAAATAAAATTATATTAAGTAATAAAATATATTTATCATTTTGACACCTAACAACCAATCTTTCAAACTCGTTTATACACGTTTAAAATATATATATTGCTTTGTTCGTTAAACTTTATAATCCGTTAACACCTTTGTTTTCAAAATAAAATAGTAACACCAATATTTCTATAACCCTTATAATATTCAAACTTGATATCAATCTAATAATCTAAACTAATATTAAATACATAATTTATTAACAATTCGTTAAAATTCGTTAAGACTTAACAATAATATTAAATTATCAAAACGCCATAAAATGATAAAATATACATTTAAACACTTCTAATCCCCGAGAAATCGATTTATTTACTTTTACTAGTTGTTGATTAATATTTGATTTTGTACTTTAATTCTAGTTCGTGACGTTCAATTGCTTCAGTTTCATTTACGCACTTTAAGTTTTATTTCAAGTTTGTTTTCAACTTCAAGGTGAGTTTCTCACACCCCCTCTTTTTACTTTTTTTTAACTATTTTGGGGGTAGCATATATATCCTATCAACAATTCAATTTCGTTTATTCATTATTTACAAACTACAATTCGCTACATGGACTTGTGTGTTTACTTGTTACTTGCTACAAATTACTTGCTCATAGATTACTTCAAGATAGTATGATCATACGCCCCCCTTTGCGCTCAATACATTTGTTGTTATGAGTGGAAAAGGGCCTCATTATCCGAGTACGTTGGTGCACAATCTCAACTGGAAAGGACTTTACTTGCGCTTATTTGAGTATGTTGGTGCACAATCCCAACCGGAAAGGATCTTACTTGCTCATTTACACTTGTTCATGGATTTGTAGATTTTAATGTACTTATATCAAAACTTGTGTGAACTCACCAACTATTCATATAGTTGACATTATTTTATATCTATGCTACAGGTACATATATTCGAAGTTGACACATAAAGAAGACATTAGAATTTAGGGTATATCAATAAATGGATAAGTTGTGAAATTGATGTATTTCTTGTTACAAGCTTGTGTACTTAATGTTTAAACCAATTAATGATAATATTGTCACTTAATAGTGTCACATGTGTTTTGGGCAATCTGTACGTCACACTCAGGTGTTTCCGCTTTAGCCGGGGTGTTACAACCGAGAGAAAGAAAGAGAGGTGAAGAACGAGATCGAACGAACTTGATTATTAATAGATCTTTCATACACGATATAGATCCAAGGTTTTAAAGTTTGTAACCAAGCCAAACAAGACCAAACGAACACGTAAAGGTATGTTCTTGAACTTAAAGATTTCATTTTCATTAACGGTTGGCCTTGAAACTTAAAACGAGAGTAGATCGGGTATAAATGAAACATAAAGTTGTAAACTTGATGTTAAAACGAACTTAACGAACCTATAAACAAGTACGGCTCGCTAAGAAAACCCTAGATCTAGTTTGAACGTTTAACGCCTAAAGGTTCAAACTTTATGACCTTTCGGGCCAAGTTTAAGCCGAGAACGGTTAAGGAAATGGATACGAGTTTATACCAAGCTATCATGAGATGTTAGGGTTAAAAACGGATTAACAAAATAGCTTTAGGGACCTAACCTGTAGCCCTCTGCTCGTCTAATAACCTAACTACTCGCTTACAAGTATTTCAGTCGATTACAACATGGTAATCGATTACAATTGACTGTATCATATTTAAGGTCGATTACAATGAACTTTAATAAGGAAATCACATACAATGATGATTCGCTTACACTGTCATACTCGAATACATGGAGATCGATCACATTGAGGGTCGCATACAACCTGCTCATGTACAAAGCCCTTAGATCTCATTGTTAAACTCGCTTACAATCACCTCACATACATTGAGCTCGAGAACATATGCAGTCGCATACATGGTCAGAAAAGAATGTATATGGATATTGCATACAATACTTAGTCGCATACACATACTCGCTTACAATGATGTATTCGTTTACATCATTGCGATCGATTGCAATGGGCATCAACTACAAGACACTCGCATATAATACTTAGTTAATAAAATGGCCATCGTATACAATATGCATATATATGTGTTCGCATACACTGATCGCATACATTTGAGGCTAGCGCATATCATGGAGGCTCGCATACAAGTTAATTCGATTACATTGGCTATTCGATTACACTAAAAGATCGATTACTACTTAGGACTCGAATACAACCATTATGCTCGCATACATTAACTCGGTCACAGTGAAAACCCGCATGCAAGAGTAACTCGCATACAATGTGTGTGTGTGTGTGTGTATATATACTCGCATACAACACACATATACATCCGCTTACACTTTGGAACTCTTACATTAAATAAACTCTCCTTGAACTCGTATACAATCAAACCAATCCCTTAGAACTCGGATACAACATGCTAGCATACTTTGATACAGCTCGTTCACTTTCGAACACAAGTGAGGGCTCGTTTACAGTTGACGTTAGAATACTTGGAACTCGATTACAATGGAATTCCTGGAACGGTGTCCAAACAACCTTCCTGATAGTCCACCTATGCCAAGAATTGACCTTCCAAGACACTCAAGCTACCATCCGCCAAGCATATCCATGTATCACCCATCCGAAGTCCCAACATATCATCCTCCAGGAATACCAACATATCAACCATAACCATATTAGAAAAATAATCCAAAAGTTATAACAAAAAAAAATGATTCTTATAACAAAAAATAATCCAAGAGTTAATCCATATTAGAAAAATAATGCAAAAGCAATCAATTTTAATAAAAATAGTCCTAAAATTACACGTTTGAATGCTAATTGTTGGGTTAAAAGTATTTTTGAAAATATATGGACCACAAATATCAAAAATTTTTCGGGCTTAAAACTGGTTTGCCGGTAAAAAACCGGTATTTTAGACAAAAACCGCCGGTTCGATGTTCTAGCAAACCGGTCAAAAATACCGGACTCAAAATACCGGCCTAGGGTGCGAAATCCAGTTTAGTTGAACCGGTTTTTAAAACACTGGGCATAAAGATTATGCATATGTTTTTGTTTGTCTATTACAAAATGGCATTCAAATTTTGTAATGCAACTCTTTATCGGTACACATGTAGGGATTTCAACCATTTTTATAACTACACTTCATATCACGGTACATAGTCAAATGTATGTAGCTTTATTAAGAGTGAAGACTTGAAGAGTGGAGACAAGGCTAAAATGCTTATTTTAGATAGAAAAAATAACTTTGCAAACATAAAAAAACAAATAAGATTTATAAGAAAATATGTAGTAGCTTATGAAAGATTATGTTTGAACGTTTAAATTTGTTTGTAAATATTCTAATATGTAAAATCATGTTTTGTAACATTTTGTCTGTTACTACTTTCTTTCTGTATTTAATATGAATTGCATTTATAAATCATGTTGTCGTCTCAAATAAAAGATAAAAAAAATTCTTGTCGTTTGAAATTGTATATCAGTTACTTGACGATTTTATATTTTCACTCGTGTCGTACGAGAGTCAATAACCTAGTTTATTTAGTATAACATAAAGAAGAATATAGGTCTTTTTAGTGCTTCGATTAACTATTTTATTTAATTGTTTAATCTTTAGATGGTTCTAATTTATTTACATTTAATTATTTGCATTTAAATAAGATTTACGTATAAGTTATGCTAATATATTTTGTATCGTTTCAATTTTATCGGAATCAAACAAGTACTAAAAGCAATCAAAAATCGTTCTTGTGTTATAGTATATCGGTTGTTAAAAAACAAATTAAACGCGAATGTAAAATCAAAATTCTATTGGACCCAGTAAAAAGAACCATAGTTCTGTAAATGTCCGCAAATGATTTTTTAAAGGCCAACACCTCATCTCTCAAAGTTTTATTAAGAAGCACAATTGTTAACTAAGATAAAAAACCACTAGTAGTTAATGATTAAAAACCTATTATTTAATTAAAACATAGTAACCTTAGAAATAAAACCCAACTTGATGAGGGTTTTGAAAATTGAATCGGGAAAAACAAAAAGACATAACACATCGCCGAACCACCTGCTGCCACCGTGTCGATGTAACTGAAGACGATGTAACAACTCGATTTTAAGATTTCAAATGCCGGAGAGTAGGATTCTATTAGGGACACGTTTAACTTTATGCATTACCTTTTTTAGACAGAAGTACAGAGATTGTCCTTACACTCGTTGTCATTTATCTTCAAAATTGATATGTTTTATCCTTTATGTTTATAAATCTAACATGGTATGTCTTTTGACCCTTTCAGTTAGTTTTTTCCGTTAAGTCAAGTCATGTGCACTGCGCATTAGGGTAAATTGGTAAATTTACTTACTAAATTAAAAATATTAAAAAAAAAACAAAACTTAGTAAGATAGCTTAACTGTGAAAGTTATCGTTCGAAAAAAAAACCAATAATAATTATCACCAAATAAGATAAAATGTTTTCATCAGGTTATCTTTAAACAAAGATTAAAAATGAAAATATTCAAAACAATCAAATGAATAAAAAACCACCTCATCTGGTGATGGTGATGATGGTCATCGATTTCAAAGGGTACTGATCGTAATGGTTTCTCACGACGTGATAAGCGGCGGTGATGGCAGGAGAGGTCGGCGGAGAAGGACGGTTTACCTTCTCAAAATCAGATTCTTAGATCTATGCTTCGGTAGCATATCAGGGTCTGGCATTAGAAGACGGTAGCTGAAGATCTACCTTGTTTCAGCTGAAGTTGGGGTTTTTTTTCTCATCTTTTTAGTTTTGATGGACCGAATCACAATGCATATGCTTGTCCTTCTTTTAGAGAGGGTTTTTCAGATGGGGTCTAGGATTTTCAAGCAAGAGGGGCTGTTTATGGAAGATTGAAGTTGACGGTGGTGGTGTGGTGGGATGGTGATGGTAGCCGGATACCGAGCTTATTCCTGATCGCAGCTACTAACATCACAATCTCAGCCCATGTCACAACATCCTTGTCTATTCCTTTTGGTTAATACTTATACTATACATGTATTTATGTCATTGTGTTTTGCACTCCTGCAAACTAATCCATTTTAACGTACAAAGCCATTACACAAATGAAAAGGCAAGCGCCATCCCTCTTGATGAAGAGACCACATCACTATTGTCATACATAGACAAAATATGAAAGTCCAAAATACAAGACAGTTACGAATTAAATACGAGACGATAGAATCTGGTTACAATCCAATTTTGGTCTTTCCCGACATTCCATATTTCCACATCGCGGAAATAATAAAGAACCCAGAAAAATAACCACCGGGATCGATTACTTACCATTTCATCATTCAACACTAATACCTAGTCTTCAAATTCATGGATGTGATCTAAAAGATAATTGGCTGCCAGCTCTTCGTTCTTGTTGCACGCGAAAAACACCTCTAATACTAGTGCTCTATCAAATCCCATTGCTTCAAGCTGAAACAAAACTCAAAACCATTACTTTACTTCCAAACCGTTTCCATTTTGATAGTTTTAAAAACGATTGATTGTTATCCATACAAAACATAAATAAAATATATATTCAAACCAAAATTTAAATAAAATATATATACCTACAAAAAACATGACAAATATCATATATATCCAACATTCCAACCTAATTTTAAATATCTTATATAACTTTAAAAGTGCCGGAAGGTTAATCAGGCATCATGTGGTGGTGTTGATGGCCGAAAGACAAGGGTACATGCACCAGTCAGCATCTGTCCCAATGGTTGAGTGTTATGTGCCTTATGTGCAAGGCTTGATGCAAAACTACTATCGAGCTGGGGGTCCCATCGAAAGCAGCCTCTCTATTCCTACGGGGTAGAGGTAAGGCTATCTACATCTTAACCTTCTCAGACCCTACCATAGCTTTGCTATTTGGTGGGATTTACTGAGTACGATGATGATGATGAACCCTCTAATTAATAGAAAAACAAATATATTTATTTTAATATATTTAAAAAAAAGGTCTGATTCATTGTAAAAAATTGAGCCAATGGAAAAAAGTAAAGAACAAAAAAGCAATAAAAAGAGGACTTAAAAAATGGTTAAAAATGAAATTTTAAAGCTTTAAGAGTAAATGGATGGGGGTACGTATCCTCATTAAAAGATTGACGGGGTACACATGGTCTCACCCTTCTATGAAATAAGTTAAAACGGATATATGATATTTTGATTATACAAACTTGGTGGACATACCCTCATTAAGAAAATAGAGGGGGTGCGCATGCTCTCATCCTTTTATGTGTGTGTGTGTGTATAGGGGTGAGTTCATTGGGGAACTCCTAAAAAGTGGAGAACTAGGGAACTCAATCTTACACCATCCATCTAATCTTATGGTGCACCTTTTGTGTTCTTTGATCCTCTACATTTCTAAAGAACTCCAAAAGATTTGGAAACCTAGCATCCAATCATTTTATATATTTGATATTATTTGTGGGTAGTATTAGGTAATATAATTATGTGCAATTTTTCTGTTCTAAAAAACAAAACAAAAATTATATGCAATTTTGTAATTACACATGTAATTGTAAGTTACATATGTGGAATAGCTAAGTTATCAATATGTGTAAAAACCATTTACATACATATAATACATTAATACATAACAAAACAACCCTTAAATAATATAAAATACATAAAAATAATACATATATGATTGGTGATAAGAGTTCCAAAAATTCTTAAATGATTTGGAAGTTCAGAATGAACCTCATCCTATGTATATGTATTTAATATTTGATTGGGATGTATACGAAATTATCCCTTTCGAAAATACAGGAAAAGAAGACTCACACGTTCAATGGCTTCCCGTTCCTCGGGTGTAACAGTCACCGCTTGTGGCATTGCTGCAGCAAGATCTCCAAGTGCATTCCTGAATTTTGCCTCTATTAATAACCAAAAGTAGAATCGACCGAGTACATAATATATCGAATTATAATAAAACATACTCTCCGCCTTCAACGGGCTCATTGATCAAACGAAGAAAATCAGCTTGATGCTCTTGAATGAGCCTCACCAAGTGAGGATTTTGCTTCCCCAGCTCTTGCAGCATCGGCTGTCAACATCAAAATCATAAGCTCATAACGCGCCAACATCATACATAACATTATTAATTACTCATGTGCGCATTGAAAAAAAATGTCATACCTGCAAGATTTGTGGATTCGCTTGCACCATGGCTCGAAGTGCTTGAAACTGAAAACAAGAAATTAGTTGGTTATCTATTTGATTTTGTGTTTGTGTGTGTGTTGGGGGGGGGGGGGTGCTGTGTGAATACCTGTGGACTGTTTCTGAGAAAATCAAGGTTTCCAGCTGCACCAGCGGGAGCATTAGCACCCATGTCAGGAAGGCCCTAAGTCAAATGTAATGTAAGAAGTTTAAGTAACACTTTTCTGAATGCCAGTTTGACACTTTGACCCGAACTCAGTTTCACTAGAACAGGTTTTCACCCGACTGAACAGATTGACTAGTCAAAGAAATACCTGAGGAAAGAGATCCAACGGACTTGCATTCGGTCCAGTTGAAGGCACAGCTGCAGGCTGTGTAGCTTGTGCAGGCTGAGCTGGCGGGTTCACAGCCTGCACACCTGGCACTGGTGAAGCTCCTGCAGCTGGTGGAAGTTCAGCTGGCTCAGGAATACCCTGACATAATATACATAATTGTTATAAATTATCTACTGAACGTTCAGTTTCATAAATACTAAAATAAAAAAGTACCAAAAAAATAGGGTAAGAAAAGAATTTACAGAATAAAGATACTCGACTGCTCTTTCTGGGTTGTTAAAGGCAGCTCGAAGAGCACGAACAACTGTATCGCGATCCCAGATTCCACCACCCATATCAAGAATATGCTGGATTGTACCATCCAAATTGCTTCCAGCAACAAGGTTTGATGCTGCTTGATCATATACATTCTCCGATCTATAATAAAACCATCACTAATATATAAGTGTTTATTAAATTGATAATGCGATTAGAATATAAGAATTTTAATATCCCGTCTTTTGGAGAAATACTAACGTCAAACCACAAAAACATAAATATAATGCTTACAATTGAATCAGACCCAATCAAATAAAACATAAAAATGTGAATTCGTATCAAAACCAAAATCTATAGAAATGAATACCGGTAGGTGTATCAATGTTAAATGAAGACCGATAGTTGTTACTATTGTTTGGTCAATATCGGTCCGGTTTGTTTCGTCTAGGTACCAGCACCTGGTATAGTCTACAATACTACAAAATTGCTTTATTTCATATACAACTCCATTTCTAATAAAATTATATCGGAACGTAGGAAAAAAACAAATTATCAAAACTGTGTATTTGTTTTTTATTTCTTTCAAAAAAGTTACAGAAACGGAAGTTAGTACTTAAAAACGTATATTATCTATAGCATAAGAGGTGAAGCTGAAACTTGAAGAAAACTAAATGAATGCCACATGGCAAATTTTAAGTGGCTTAAAATTTACTATTCATCACTCACAAAAAAAGTTGGCAAGTTGTATGCATATATAATTGTATTTTGAGTAATATTTAAATGATAATTTAATTAATATATAGCTATACAAAAAAAGTAGCAGCTTAAGCTTACCGTGTCACAGCTGGAGGAGGAGCTTGAGTGGCAGCTGGCGCAGGTGCCTACATGGCATGGCAGGTTCAAACCGTTCAATGCATATGACACACAAACTTCAGCACCAATAATAAAAGTTAAAAAAATAAGTTAATACCTTAGGGGCAGTTGCGGCTGTTGACGTTTGGCCAGTGGGTGTCTTATTCTGTATTCAAAGTTGGAAATAAATTAGAAAATAATAATATTTGGGTGCCTGGAGACAAAGGGAATTTGATATTACCTTAGATAACATAATGACGAGAAAAGAATTTTCTGCAACTTTGTTCTCTTCCAAGGTAGTGGCATCTTTAAGCACTTTGCCCTGATGGATAAGCATCTGTTGTGCAGCAGGATAAACATCTGATCCTTGAACGGTTTCTATATTTTTCTTCACATCAGCAACCTGCATGAATAATAATCACACTATCTTACCACCATGTACACAGCTTCAATCACATCAAACATGTTAACAAAAGGGGTGTTTTTATTGCAACCATTCATAGTATTCAAATAATGCAAATCTATAATCATGCACAAAAGGGCCAATGATGAAAGAAAGTGTGAAGGGTGTTTAACGGTTGCATACTGTAGGCATCCTCATAATGCAACAAAGTAAATAAGTTGGTGTTTATTTGGCATAAAAGACCACATCTTTACAATGTAACCAATTATATTCCACAAATACAAATAAAAAAAACACATTTCATATTCCAATTTGATGCGTACATAAAATCCAATATTTTTTAACGAATATCCTAATCATAGTAGAATACTATCCAAATCATGTTAACACAGCTTTCTACCACCTACTTTAAATACCAATTGGGTTAACATTGACCCATAGTTATCAAAAGCGTTAGGCGCACAGACCTCGCAAGTGAGGGATTAAGGAAAAAAAAAACGCACTTAAATAAAAAAAATTCGCATATGTTATGTAGTAGAAAAATAATACTTTTCTTCATAAAAAAATAGACAAAAGCTATTATATAACACTTAACATCATCTAATAGTACCAAAAGTTCTGAAAGAGTCGAGATTTAAATGTAATTCCAAAACTTAAATTACAAAATGTTCAAGAATAAAGTACGAAAAGTTCAAAACATGAAAACCAAAAGTTCAAATTGATCATTGTTGATCCGTCATCAATGCCAATAGAGGTGCCGTCAACTTCAAGATGTGATGGCCTAGGAACTAGAAGCGCATATCGACAGCTGGAACAATCAATAATTAAAGTAATTTCCCTAAACATGACCAGAAGTGAAGTGCATGCTTTATCGACAGCTGATTACACATTTCACATCATCAATAAAATTAAAAACCAAGTAACCTACCAGTGTATTATCGACCAGCCAATTACAATCATATCATCACAGCTCACAACAACCAATTTCCCAATAAAATTCACAGCAATTCAAAGTTAATTGAAATTCTGAATCTTAATGAATTGAAGACAAAACCATAATGAATTAGAAACACACGATTCGACTGGATTGGATTAAAATAAAAAGGAATTGAAATGAGAGTAACCAACCGTGTCTTCTGGTGTGACTTGGATTTCAAAGTGGGTCCCCTTCAACGTTTTCACAAAAACCTTCATCTTTCAATTAATTGATTTGTGGTCTGCAAGGATAATCAATAATAACAACAAGTCAAATAATAATAATAATAAGCAATTGAACGAACCCCTAATCGGAGATTATTATTATTATTATTATAATATAATAAGAAAGAAAGAGAGAGAATGAATATGCATATACATACTGATTGTCTCTGTGTGTATAGTTACGGTGGGACGGATACCCCTTTCTCAAGCCAACGGAGGGAGGCTTACCAACCCAGGTTTTCGCGAGCTACTAATTTTGTTAAAACTATTTTTACAAATCTTAATAATTAACTCTCTATCCATTCTCATATTTTTTAACCTAATTTTTTAAATATGGATACTACATGGATCATTACCCATTCACTTTATTTGTTATTCAAACCTCTTATCTTTTATCCATCAAACCTAGATCCCAAATATCTCCCAACTCTATCACGTATGCCTTTGCATCGGCCCTCTCCATGACCTCCACCACCACCCCAAGTGCCGGCAACGAAATAGACCCTCTCCGCGGCCACCACCATTACTACCGCCCCTCTCCACTATATCTACTATATATATACATATACGACGCAGCGGTGGACCTCAAAACCCCTAAATCTCTTTCTATCATCTTCACAAGGTAATATTATTATTATTATTATTACTCCCTCCATCCCATTATAAGTGTCCTTGTTTGACTTTTCAAGTCTTTATTTTGCAACATTGATCGTATATATATTTTTTTCGTGTCATATAATAATTGATGAAAATTATATCAATGTAAAATACATTTAAAACTCAATCCACTTATATATTTTACATCAAGTATTATATAACACAAACAAAAATATTGTCGGTCAAAGTTAAACAAGAAAGACTTGAAAAATCAAACTAGGACACTTATAATGGGACGGAGGGAGTATTATTATTATTAACTCTTTTGATTGAATTTTGATATTAGATTGATTGAATGTTTAGGTTTAATATGTTCAATTTGAGATTTGTGTATTAATTAGCTGTTTACAGATCATGTGTATTTGATATTATTATTATTATTATTATTATGTAAACGTTTACAATTAAATAATATCTATATTCTAATAAAAGACTACCATTTTTGCCAGTTGACAATCTCATACCTCTCCTCACTTTTTTTTCAACCAAATTCAATATATAGTCCTTATCTTTTAAATAATTTCAATATGTGAATTTAAGTTTATTTTTATTAAATGTAAATGCTAATTGATTCATTCATTAACATTAATGGTAAAATAAGGAAATATCAAAATTGAAGTTGCATGCCTATAAAAATAAAATTTGAAAGCCACATGTTGCAAATAAAAAAAATAAATGTGCATCGTTTTCGAAAAATTTGGATTTGTATTGTAAACTACAAATTGTTTTTAAGCTGGGATTCGAACAACAGTTCATAATTTTTTTATATAAGATTGGTTCCAAATTTTGATTTAAAATTTTCTCATATGCATTTGAACTCTGGAAATGTGTATTTTCTTAATTTTCTACAAATATTTAGTATAAATATTACTAACATAAAGAATACCTATTATATATATCTTGGTATTTAGCATTAAATCATTGAAGTTAAATATTATAATTATAATCCATATATATAACAATTTACTATATGAACTATCTGTCATCTATTTATATGACATATAGTTTTATGACTTTCATAAAATGCTTCAGAAACATACGTTTTATGCCTTTATTTATACTTTTTTATACATTTAAATATATTTAATTTTATATCCCTTAAAAGATAAACTACTTAATTAAAAGCATTTGATATTTTAAACCAAAAATTTGTTTCAATCCCATTCAATTATTTTCGTTTTTCAAAAATCATTTAGGATATTGAAACTTAGAATGTCTTTTTCATCAGTTATTTATATAATTCCAATATTATATTAACTTATTAATTTTATTTTTATACAAATACAATGAATTGAGGTTATGTTAGTGTTACATGTTGGTTAGTAAATAATTAAAGTGTTTATTATGGTTTATATTCAAAACAATAAACAATCGATTCATAATATGTGGTATGAGGACAATCGACTTTGACTAAATCTTGATAACGCCAGCTGCTAAGGCTTAACCTTTAATACCTAAAAATATTTATGATTTTAAAACTAAAAGTTTATTCTGGTTAACCCGAAACCTAGAATTCGGACCCAATAACCAACCCGAATTACTTCGGTTCAGGTTCGGGTTAGTATTTTCTTGGGTTCAAGTTTCACAAGTCGGGTTAGTTTGAGTTCGGGTACGAGTTTTCTTGGGTTGGGTTTCAAGTTACGGGCAGATGTTCTCAAATGACATCATATTAATTGATTAAAAGCGATGATATTTTATGTGTACGAATATTTTTTTATTAGTTTCATGGATATTATTATTTATCTAGGGTTGGTATTACTTGGAGTTGCATGCCTATTAAAATAAAATTTGAAAGCCACATGTTGCAAATAAAAAAAATGTGCTTCATTGTCGAAAAATTTGAATTTGTATTGTAAACTACAATTTTTTTTAATTTGGGATTCGAACAACAGTGCATAAATTTTTATATAAGATTGGTTTCAAATTTGGATTTAAAATTTTCTTATATGCATTTGAACTTTGAAAATGTGTATTTTCTTAAGTTTCTACAAACATTTTATATAAATATTACAAACATGAAGAATACCTATTATATATATATATATATATATATATATATATATATCTTTGTGTTTATCATTAGATTATTGAAGTTGAATGTTATAATTATAATCCATATGTTTAACGATTTACTATATGAACTATCTGTCATATATTTATATGACTTTTTTGTGTAGTATAAAGAGTTTTAGTAATAAAAAGAACAATATTTAGTTTTCAATATTTTCTTTCATAACTCAGACCAAAATGCTTCAGAAACATACGCCATTGCAAATAAAAAAATGTGCTTCATTGTCGAAAAATTTGGATTTGTATGGTAAACTACAAATTTTTTTTAAGTTGGGATTCGAACAACAGTGCATAAATTTTTATATAAGATTGGTTTCAAATTTGGATTTAAAATTTTCTTATATGCATTTGAACTTTGAAAATGTGTATTTTCTTAATTTTCTACAAACATTTTATATAAATATTACAAACATGAAGAATACCTATTATATATATATATATATATATATATATATATATATATATATCTTTGTGTTTAGCATTAGATTATTGAAGTTGAATATTATAATTATAATCCATATGTTTAACGATTTACTATATGAACTATCTGTCATATATTTATATGACTTTTTTGTGTAGTATAAAGAGTTTTAGTAATAAAAAGAACAATATTTAGTTTTCAATATTTTCTTTCATAACTCAGACCAAAATGCTTCAGAAACATACGTTTTATGACTTAATTTATACTTTTTTATACATTTAAATATTTTTAATTTTATATCACTTATAAGATGAATTACTTAATTAAAAACATTTGATATTTTAAACCAAAAATTTGTTTCAATCCCGTTATATTATTTTCGTTTTCCAAAAATCATTTAGGATATTGAAACCTAGAATATCTTTTTCATCAGATATTTATATAATCTTAATATTATGTTAACTTATTAATTTTATTTTTATACAAATACAATGAATTGAGGTTATGTTAGTGTTACATGTTGGTTATTACATAATTAAAGTGTTTATTATGATTTATATTTAAAACAATAAACAATCGATTCATAATATGTGGTATGAGAACAATCGACTTGGACTAAATCCTGATAATGCCAGCTGCTACGGCTTAACCTTTAATACTTAAAATATATATGATTTTAAAACTAAAAGTTTATTCGGGTTAACCCAAAACCTAGAATTCGGACCCCAGAACCAACCTGAATTACTTCGGTTTAGGTTAGTGTTAGTATTTTCTTGGGTTCAAGTTTCTCGGGTCGGGTTAGTTTGGGTTCGGGTACGGGTTTTCTTGGGTTGGGTTTCAGGTTATGGGCAGATGTTCTCAAATGACATCATACTAATTGATTAAAAGCTATGATATTTTATGTGTATGAATATTTTTTTATTAGTTTCATGGATATATTATTAATTATCTAGAGTTGGTATGTACTTGGAGAACCATTTTTGTCACACAGACAACTATGCGTGACTATATAAGAGTTATAAACATACATATATGTTATCTTATTAAGAGTTATAAGCAGACATGGACTAAAAAAATTAATTTTTTGATAAACAATGTATATCTACTAATACAATCACAAATGTAATGTAAAATGAGGTTTTTAATTATTGTAACATATTTGTGTAATCTTAGTTATGTAATTTTTGTAATTTTAATGTAAATTATAATTGTATTAACAATATATGATCAATTTTCGACCTGGACTCGTTCTGACCTTTCCGACCTGGACTCGTTCTGACCCGAACCCGTTTCGACCAGAACCAAAACAACCCATTTTGGTCAAAACGTGATGAAACAAGCTGTTAAGGGCTAAAACGAACTGAAAAATCGCTTAAACGAGTAGTTAGGTGCTGAAACGAACTGAAAAATCGCTTAAACAAGCTGATAGGTGCTGAAACGAATTGAAAAATTGCTTAAACGAGCTGTTAGATGCTGAAACGAACTGAAAAATCGCTTAAACGAGCTGTTAAGTGCTGAATTGAACTGAAAAATCGCTTAAACGAGCTGTTAGGTGCTGAAATGAACTGAAAAATCGCTTAAAGGAGTTGTTAGATGCTAAAACGAACGTAAAAATCGCTTAAACGAACTGTTAAGTGTTGAATCGAATTGAAAAATCGCTTAAACGAGCTGTTAGGTGCTGAAACGAACTGAAAAATCGCTTAAACGAGCTGTTAGATGCTGAAACGAACTGAAAAATCTCTTAAACAAGCTGTTAGGTGCTGAAACAAACTGAAATATCGCTTAAACAAGCTGTTAGGTGCTGAAACGAACTGAAAATTCACTTAAATAAGCTGTTGCGTGCTAAAACGAACTGAAAAATCACTTAAACGAGCTGTTATGTGCTTAAACGAATTGAAAAAGTTGCTTAAACGAGATTTTGCTGTTAAAACGAGCTGTAACGTGTTGAAACGCGCTGACTCGGTAAAAAAAAACTGACCCGAAACCCGTTTTGACCCGTTCCGACCGTGACCCGTTCTAACCTGAACCTGTTGACCCTAACCCGTTCTGAGCCGAACAAAAACAACACTTTTTTTAAGTGACTCGTTTCGACGTTAACCCGTTTCAACCCTAACCCGTTCCGACCCATGACCCGTTTCTACCCAACCCAACCCATTGTCACCTTTAATAACAATATAACTCAAAGGATTGTAATTTATTGCAATTTTCAAAAAAAAAAAAAAATTGAACATTTTTGCATTTTTTTTCAATTTTTTCAATTTATTGCAGTTTTTCGAACTTTCTTTTGCAAATTTTTGGAATTTTAAAATTATATTTCACATTTTACTAATTTTCGCAACCTTTAAAAAATATTATGCAAAGTAAAAACATTAAAAAATTTAAAAAAACACCTAGATTACATGCTATCCAGGTAAAATATCTAAGATTTGAACAAAAATAAAAGTTCAATGATATGATTGGAACAAAAGTTTATATCAGTGACCTGATTATAACAACTTTCAAAATAGGTTACTATTCTATGGAGTAATCTCGCAAATTAAGACACCAAGTTTTTAAGT
This sequence comes from Bidens hawaiensis, assembly GCF_021521415.1. Classification (NCBI taxonomy): domain Eukaryota; kingdom Viridiplantae; phylum Streptophyta; class Magnoliopsida; order Asterales; family Asteraceae; genus Bidens; species Bidens hawaiensis. Next base: position 33,287 of record NW_027497344.1, on the reverse strand, counting down.
AATTTATAATTTTTAATGCATAAGGTACACCTTATATAACATGTAAAATAGGGATAAACTTGTCCATTAAAAATATGTTTTTGAAATAGTTAAAATATTGTCCCCTCAACTTTACTCAACTTTTATAAATTTAAGAAAATAGTTACAACTTTGCACATTTATCTTTACCCACATATTCTTTTTAATTTTAATTGTAAACTAACTTCCCACAAACGATTTCCAACGGCCATAAATTTTTCATACGCTAATATTTTAAAAAAAAAAATTGCACCTTAAAAATGAGCATTTTATTGTCTTTAACTTGGGTATGGTATTGCTATAATTTTTCAAATAAAAAAAATTAAAATATTACGTATGAGTGTTCACAATTTGGTTTTAACAGTTTCTAAATTATACCTTGAGCCAAACCGTTGGTTCGATTTTTTGTTATTGAGAACCGAAACTAAACCGTTGAAACTTTAAATTGAATCGTTACCAATGGTTTGGTTTCACGCGTTGGGATTTAATAATAAGTTTATCATCCGTCCGGTTTTATATGGCTAATATTTTGTATAAACCATAAACCAAACCGTTCGCTATGTTTGAAGATTCGGAAACCGACTGACCAAAAGTGATGATTGGTTCAAACATTTTCAAGGTTTCAAACGAACCTTGAATATCTACAATTGTCGTCCAAAACCAAACTCAACCAATAAAAGTTGAAACTGAATCATTACCAACGCCCTGGTTCTAGTTTGGTATCACAGTTTAAACTTTAATAATAAATTTAGTTTAAATTAATTATTAATTTAAATGTACAATCAATTTTAACTAAACACCAATATATTATGATACTTGAGAGGATCATAAATAAAGAATGCTACTTTTAGCTACATAATGGTAAATATTAATGGAAGATCTGGGACGCGAAATAATAACAACAAAGATACCAAAAAAATCATACTACAATTAGGTTAATTTAAAGTTGTATAGCCAAGTTATTTGTATAAAAAAGATTATGTTCAATTACATTTTAACTATATCTAATATATATAACAAAAGATATCTAATAATTAATATTAATAATAAAAAAGATTAAAATGCATTCAACATTACAGTCTGGTATGGTTTCATATGTCACGTTGCCAAAATAAACCGCGAACCAACCGTTCACTATGTTTTAAAAAATTTGAAACCGATCAACTAACCGAAAGTAAAAAAAGAAAACGAAAAAAGAAGCCAAACCAATGACCGGTTTAAACGATTTTAAGGTTTTAACCGAACCATAAACACTCATATTTGTTACATGATTAAAGGGTCAAACACCCACTGCATCGCGCGTGCACCCGTCTAGTAAATATAAATAAGTAAAGAGTTAAAGGCTTCGAGATAACATAACCGAATTTATAATAGTTCAACTGAATGCTAACTGATTCACTTATCCCAATTCTCGATCGAGAGTTTTCCTCGGTAGTTGTCTCCCTAAATGATAGGGTCATCAATACAAATGTATCACTCTTCAAAAGAATTGATCATCTTCTTCACCAAGCACATCAAGTACTTAGCTTTATAATTTCCTCTAATTTCACTATATCAAGATAATGAGTCTTCACCTAAAAACTAGTTAACTTTATATCAAGACATAGTTCCCAACCCAATACAAAACTATACTATATCAAGATGGTGTGTTCCCCTATCAAATCACCAACTAATAATGATTCATCGCTTGTTAAAACACTAGAACAACCTCTAGTGTTGACCCCTCAAATTACAAGTAAGACGGTTGGATGATAGTTCAGAAAAACTCTTCTTTTTCTTACTTTACACTTTTAATTTCATCTTTATATTATTAAAACTTGATTAGACTTGAATAATGGAAGAGATAAACCTTGAAGTGTAGGTTTACGACGAAACCTAAAAATTGATCACTGATCCAATTGTTGTAGAGCAAGGGGTGAAGACTTAATTTGAATAAGTCATTTATCGCCAAGTATGTGAGAGACAAGGTTGAGGAATGGTGGCCCGACGGTCATGTAACATCCTGAAATATTATAATATTAAATAAAGGGAGATTTCGTTAAGTTGTCAAGCGTTAAATAATATTAGCTAGTGTTTAATAAAGAATCATGGACTTGGATTAATTATGGTGGATTAAAGGGTAATGGGCCTTAGGTCCATGGGCTTTAAGAGATATAAATATCCCCTTAAACCATCCTAAAACCCTAATCCTCATTCCATCTTCCATATTTCTCTACACACTCAAAAACACACACACATCCTACACCCTATACGGCCGAGAGAGAGAGAGACGAGCGAGATCCGAGAGCGAGTAAACGTTAGTTGTGATTAGATCTTTGTTATTCGGGTCTCATACAAGATCTAGAGTTCCTAAACAAGCTAACCAAGATCAAACGAGCACGTAAAGGTATGTCTTTTACCTTAAAGTTTACGTTTTTATAAACGTTTAGCCTTAAAACTTAGAACGAGAATAGATCGGGTGTAAATGAAACGTAAAGTTCTAAACTTGATGATAAAACGAACCTAATGAACCCATAAACCTGTGCTGCTCGATTAAAAGAAAACCCTAAGATCTAGTTTGGAACGTTTTAGCTTAAAGGTCCAACCTTTATGCGTTTCGGGCCGAATCTTTATTAAAACTGACCAAAGGAATGATCGCGGGTTGGTTAAAATCATAACCAAGACTTAAAAAATAAAAAATGAGATGATTATAGAGGTTTTTGGGATGAGCCGTAGCTGCAACTGAACAACTTCGCCTGCAAGCTTAAGTTCGCCTATGGATCAACTTCGTTGTTGATCAAGTTCGCTGCTGGATAAGTTCGTTTAAAGGTTAAGTTCGCTAATATGCAACTTCGCCACTGGTTAAGTTCGCTAATATATAACCTCGCTACTGGTCATGTTCGCTTGTAGTTAACTTCGCTTAATGCTATGTTCGCTTGTATATAACTTCGCTTGTATACAAGTTCGCTTACAATTAAGTTCGCGTAAGTTAAGTTCGGTAACGAATCGGAAAGCGAATCAGACTTAATTCGTTATGAGGAATGAGCTAACGAATTAGGAAATAAATTAAAATCCTAGTGAAAAATGTGTTAAGACAGCTTAACCCCAGCCAGGGGCTCCGCCCCTTGGACCCCGCTAGGGGCTGCCGCCCCTAGAACCCCGCTGCCAGGGGCGCTGCCCCCGGACCGCCGTTCGTTGTGGGTTATATAAAGATAGATGTACGGTATGGGTAGCAATAGTTAATTGATGCATGTAAATTATTATACACTTAGCCGTGCACAACTGAAGAAAGGAATAACTATTAACAGTGAACGTAACCGACTTCAGGTGAGTTTCTAGCCCCCATTTCCTTGTTATGTTTTCGAGGCTGTGTGCATACTCAATATGATAGTTAATACACTTACCTTAAGTGGTAAGCGTATGCCCTATACGAATTATGTATGATGATTGCTCGACGGTGCATGAACGATCTTCGGATATTGCATGGACCTTCAGGTAGTAGTTAACGATATGATTGATATATTTGATGTATGAATGTTGTATGTATGAATATATATGATGTGTAAATGATGTATGAATGATTAAGTATGATGTAAGTATGATATGTTGCTGGTACGTGAACGCTCTTCGGAGATTGCACGCATTGTCAAGGAAAGTACGTAAAGGACCGGTATGTTATAGTAGTACGAAATGAAGGGTGACCGTACCCTAATAATATCCGAGGATGAAGGGTGACCGGACCCTAATAATATCCGAGGATGGAGGGTGCCGAACCCTAATAATATCCGAGGATGGAGGGAGCCGGACTCTAATAATATCCGAGGATGGAGGGTTCCGGACCCTAATAATATCCGAGGAATGTAGGGCGAATGCTCTTTATAACGTAAGGTTAGTTATGAATGTATATGAAAAAAATGATGGACAGGTTAAGTATGTAATGCGTACCTACGGGCATGTGTATGTGTATGTATAGTAAGTTATGTGATTAACTAGAACTCACTCAGCGTAGCTGACTTTTAGTATGCACGCAAGCAAATAGGTTGAGGCAGCTCGCGTGACTGAACACACATGGCATGGAATCGAAGATTACTGGCATCTCGAAGAAATGTTGTGATGTTTTAAAAGACTATGTTTTGTTTTAAACGACTATGAATGTTTTATAAGACAAGATTTGAAGGTTATGTAAGATATTATGATTGAAGTTTTATATTCCGCGTAAAGTTTTAATTAACTCTGATATTTAGAACTGCGTTTATGAGTAAATCCAACACCAAAGTAGGGTTACCGGTAACAGGGCCTTACATAAGTGTACGTCTAGTGAACGGATCTTTCAATGTGATATCACCTAAACTCATGATTAGGTGGAATCTAACACGAGTGGATTCAATATAAAGCAAGTAAAAACAATAAGAACACGACGGAACTACTTCAAAACACACGTATATTCACGTCTGGTGCTTAAGTACAATGAGTTACAAAACCAATACTTCTCTCGGCTCTCTCTATCACGTCTAACCCCTAGTTAACCTAGTTACACAGTTTATATAGAGATTACGTACAAGCCTAACATTACCCAAAAGCCCACCGAGATCCATGTGATCTCGGTTTACAATGTAAGCCTAAAACAAAATACAAACCATATTAATAGTAGCCCAAAAATCTCCCTCTTGGTTTGTATCTTCAACATCAATCGTGCTCAAGTATATTTGCATCCGTTTCTTTGTATGCACCAGCCCACAGACCTGTATGAATAATTGACCCAACCATGCCTTTATACTTCTTGTAGCTGGCTGGTACAACGGTTCAGCCATAATTTGAAACTTGCTAAGAGTTTTGATATCCCTTTCACCAAACTTCAGCAGGTCACGTGGATCAACAAATCGAAACTGCCCCATTCTTAGACGAATGACGACCATTGCTGACTTACCATCCATCATATGTCTAGAATTTCATTTCATCCAATGCACCATCGGGAATTCTAGTAGAGAGCGAAATGTGACTAGCTTTCTTCGTTGCTGGCCACATGACATTGACCATTATGTTCCCAGTCTTTGGATCTCGGACCCCTTTGGCTTTCTTCAAAAATGATTCAGCTGTGTTCATATTTGGGAATCCTCGATCAACTTGATTTCTCAGAAAGTTCCAGAAGTCGGTAGCATTCTTGTTGTTGTTGGGGTTGTGAAAAGGAACGTTGATCAAGTCACTTAGGTCAATTTTTGTCCATAACCCAATGTCTTTCATCTTATTGTAGTATTCAGTATTGCCAGACCTCCTTTTCACCCACTACATAACTTTATCAATATCAAATCCCCATGAAACGATACCTGATCGATCACCATACTTGTCGGAAAATCCCTTTTTTAACTCAACAATGAATTTATCAGGGTGATCAGAAGACTCCACATTTTGATTAGAAATCTTCATTATCAAGATCTTCTTTTGTATTCTCTCACCATGTTCGGTTGTTTTTGGAGGAGCAACAAGATATTGTTCCAGTGGCTCAGAGGCATCAATATTGGAAGTCAGACGCACACTTGAACCACTGCCTGGCTTATCACCAGTTGTCTTCGCACCACAAACATCTCCATTATTAAATTCGTCTCCAAATTTCCGAATAAGCTTTTGTTGGAGATCTAAGTACATTGCAATGAGGCCACCCATGTTTGATTGAAGTTCTTTGATTTTTGAATCTTTATCAGAGTTACTTTCTTCTAGATCTTGTTTCGTACATCCTTTAACACCGAGTCTTGTTCAAGTTCAAAGACTCGTCGTTGTAAGGACTGTACATCAACAGGTTCAACCTCAAGAGCAATCCCCTTGCCCTTATCTTTCAAAAATTTGTCTTGCATTACCAGAATGTGTGCAATCTTATTAGCGGGGCTCGAGCTTTGTTGACCAATCGGGTCAGACAATTGCGATGGTTCATCTGAGGACTGAATATGTGCTTTGAACTCGAACTCATGAGTAATGTCATCGAATATATGTTATTGAGTTCGTTGATCAGCAGTGGACAGACCTTGATCAACTTGAGCTTCAATTGCTTCAGGCTCAGAGTCTTTAGGATGGCATGTTGGTGTAGTTTCAGTAACCAGCACACCCGGTCTCGGATCTTTCTTTCACCTTTTTCTTGGAATGAGATTGGTGGTTGGTTCTTCTTCAATATCATCATCTTGTGTCGCAGTGACTGATTGAGGAGGCTTCAATACAGCCTGCTGGAGCCGTTCTTTAAATGTCTCAAACTCCTTCAATTGATCAACAGTAGGTACTGATTATTCTTCCTGGTGCCCGGTCTCCATGTGCTTTGATGGAGAATTATTAGGCTAATCATCATCAGAAATCGTCTCATAACCAGCTATGAACCTTAGAGCAGGTGTCACATGCTCATCAGCAATTGAGGCACTAGAACTAGCATTGACAGCCTCAGTTTCAGCAAATCTTCCAAATTTGACCAATTTGTGAAGTCCTTTGTATACCACTTTGCCCCCCTTTCGTGACTGCTTCATCAATCCAAACGTATTAGGACCCATGGCCTTCAGATCGAGCGTCTCTACAGATTTGACGAGGTCAGGATAATGAGAGTCAAATTTCATATGTAAAAACATTGGGTATATCATAACCATCTCTTTCTTCTTGCCTTTGAGGTTGCTTATCATTTCATCGAACACAAGCTTGGAATAGCTATAGTTCCAGTCCATGATCAAAGCAACCACAACCGACATCTGAATGCGGCTGATCATATCAGAACCCCTCTTTCGTCCTGAGACACACGTGAAGAATGTGTGAAACAAGAACGTCCAGTATGGATGGAATAGCTTCTTGATGGCTGGAGGGTAGGATCCTTCATATCCCATTCTCAGAGCTATTTCAGCAATAGTATCAGTAGAGTATTCTATTAGATAGTCGGGTTGATCACCAAACATCAAAGCCTGACGAATAATAGCCTCTGAAATGATAATAGGCTTCTTCTGTATCTTCGATTCAATAACCACAGCTCCCCCAGCACCTCTCTAATTAATGGAAGCATGATTCCAAAATTCGGTCACCATCTTCTTGCAAATGACAGGTGTTTCTTGTAAAGCGTGAAAAATCCTGCACTTATTAAGCCCCACGATCATTGACTTCAAATACTTATGGATAAGAGGTGGATCATATAAACATCCAGCAATATTGTGAGTATCAACAAATTTCAATGGTGTCTGACCAGCCATAACTACAACAAACGAGTCAAGTTAATAAAGTAGTCATTTAACTGGATATTCACTAATATAAAATATATACAATTAACATCTTAGTTAAAGAACAAGGACCAAAAATACAAATATAGATAAAGTGAGTCCTTATTTGTAAAACAGTGTCAATTATATGTGATTTAGGCTGTTTTCGGTTTTTAAAGACAGAGTTTTCTTTCTAAAATATGAGTTTTAGGTCCAAAAGTGAGGTATTCGGTTCGAAACTTTGCATTAAGGATCCAGTACAGCTAAAAACCAGAGTTTTTGGATATACAAAAGGGTTTTTGGTCAAACTTTGACCGAGTTGTGATCTCGGCTGGTCACATGGTTCTCTGGTTGACCAAAGGTTTTCGGTCAATTAACCCCGAGAACCCAAGATCCCGAAATCTCTATAGATCTCGACCTGAAGCCCTTGGTTCTGCCTTGAATATCGTGTCGTCTTCCCTAGAAAACAAAAAAAGACCATTGTTGGATGGAACCCGCAACCTCAATAAAACTCATAGCAAATCAAACATACAACAATCAATCATCAGAAACATTTATCCTAATTATGTATCGTGGTCCAAACAATCAGTTAATCAATCATCACACCCAAAACACTCATTCCGTCCAAAGAAGTTTCAACAGTGACCCGAGTGCATTTTTCTCAAGGTTTCAAATACCTTTAATAACCAACGATTTGATGATCAAGTATATTTTTTATGAAGGCAAGGATGTATGAATCAATAGCTTAGTGTTTTCTGGTTTAAAAGGATTCAAGAGTTTCAAATTTAAAATAATAACACCAATAACTCAAACCAATGCCTTTTAAACTTCAAAACTACATGTTTGGGTCGAAAACCCTGATGGGCCGAGAACATGAGTATACTTGGGCCAGACCATCAGTACCAAAACCTTTTCATTACAAAATCTTTATGGGCCAATCTAATTGGGTCGAGAACAAACTTTAAGAAACTCAAAAATGGGTTTGATCCATGTTTTAAAACCGATCTCTTATAGCATTCATTTCGATAAGAGTAAGCATGAGGTACAAAATAATAAACAATAAAAATTAAAATAAGAATAAAACAAAAGTAAAAATAAAAATACAAAAATTTACCCACCCGATCTTCTTGTAATTTAGCAAGTTTTGGGATCAGATTTCAATTTCTATAACCAGGCAGCCTTTTAAGAAAAAAATCCGACAATGGAATCATATTTATTAAGATGCTTTCACAATGATAAATTTTCAGCATTATTATGACATAGAGAGACAGGTTGTTAGCAGGTAATGAACACTTATCATGATTTTCATTACATTAGTGATACGAGTTATTTTCAGTTAGGCATTAATCTTAGATAGACATCACTCATGGACCTGTGATGCCTCCTATCTCTTCTCAAAGCATATTTGGCTTTCCCCAGATCACCTTAATTTGACTCCAATCCCCTAGTGCTTTATTAAAAGATTTTCTTTATACAAACAAAATTTTAAGCTTCAAGGTTGAACGTTGGACTTACAAGCCATCCAGACTTACATGCCTTACATTCAGAGTGTTTAGGACTTATTTGAATGCCACACCATTGTAGTTCTATTTTGACCCTTTAGGCTTTTGAAAAACGAACTTTAATAATACAATATTATATATACATTTTTTATGACTTAAAAGCACAATATTTTTGGTGATTAAGACACTAACGGGCTCGTGTATGACTGGGTAATTACTTTTCTGCCTATCATTCAGAGAGATATATATCCGGAGACATGCACACATCTTCAAAATGACCCTCCATAGTAAGTTTAGTAGATTTAGTTTATATCACTACAACTTTTACGCATCATGGAAAGCTACCATACAAATCAATGACTATTCAAAATCCTTTTAAGTCTAGTAACTTCACACGTTAGGCACACATAAGCAATTTTACTATCATTTTCCAAAGGTTGGATCAATTTTCATTTAAAAAATATTTTAAGTTTCCAAAAAGCTCATAACTGAATAATCATATCACTTCCCATTCTCTCCTCCTAAAAAGGAAACATATCCACTATTAAAGATTTGAATGTCGTGCAGTTCGGAGATGTCTCCTGTCATGTGCCTGGAAAAGCCACTATCAACATACCAAGGTCTTATGATATTCCTCCATAGCTGTTCCTGCACGATGTGCGAGATTAGTTAGTTTTCGGTACCAAGTACATAGTAATACTGGGTAAACCTGATTTATCTAAGCTTGTCACGGGTTGCCATGACATGTCTACCCGATTATCTAAGATCGAACAGGATAGCTTGGTCACTGGAGATTTAGGCACCCATTCATATATGATTTTAGAAGCTTTGTTATATGTATGAATGGTTGACTTAGTCTCCGATTTGCGAGGGAAGACATGTAAGGCCCCGTTCCCAATGCCTTACTTTAATGTTGGATTTACTCATAAACACAGTTCTAAATATCAGAATTAATTAAAAACTTTCGCGGAAATGTTAACTTTAATCATTCGGTACAAAACATTAATCTTTTATTTTAAACCATACATAAAACATTATATTTAAAACATCATTTCTTTCATCATCAGATTCCAGCCGTTCAATCCATGCCACGTGCCATCCTCATGCTGACTCTTCAGCCTGATCACCTGTGTGCATACTAAAAGTCAGCTACGGTGAGTGAGTTATAGTTAATCAGGTGACATACAACACATACGTATATCATACATACATACACATCCGAAGATACGTACCCATACTTAATCAATTACCCTACTACCATACATACATACATATCCCCAATAACTAACCTCAGTCTATGGAGAGTACGTTCATAGTCCGCCGTCTATACCTGTACTCAAGGTCGTGAACACGTAAAAGGTCCGCAGTTCTTACCTATGTTCACCAAATTATGGTACGTGCGAGGTCCGCAGTCCTTCTCTATACCATTCTATATTAACAACACGTACAAGGTCCTCAGTCCTTCCCTATGTTGCAACCTAAACCATAGCACGTACGAAGTCCGCAGTCCTCCCCTATGCTACCACAAAACAAATACAGCACGTATAAGGTCCACAGTCCTTTCCTATGCTGGGGCCTATCTACAATACGTATAACGTCCACAGTCCTTATCTACGTTGACGTATATTATCTGTAATACGTATAAGGCCCACCGTCCTTATCTACGTTGACGTCTATTATCTATAATACGTATAAGGCCCACCGTCCTTATCTACGTTCACATCTATCATCAATATCACGTATAAGGCCCGCAGTCCTTAACTACGTTCCCATCTAACATCTATAACACGTATAAGGCCCGCAGTCCTTAACTACGCCACCACATGCCAAGTCTATGTCCAACGGAAGTCAGAGGGATTTGCCGTCCTAACTTACTATGTCGGATGTAGAAATTACATACCATTCATGTACCTGTATACAAGTACAATAAGTACATTGTAGCATAAGAACACGCTAGGCATTCTTCACATCCTTCGTTTAACAGTCATACCCCTTGTCGGTACGTGCAATATCTGAAGATAGTTCATGCTCCGAAAAGTGTTCATTTATAATGTTCATACATCGTCCATACATTACATATGACATTTATACCTTTATTTATAAATTTACAGTACGCGCAATATCCAAAGATCGTTCACGTACGACAATCAATCATTCATATATCATATATACACATCAATCATACTCTAACTATCACTTGACGCTACATGCAATATCCGAAGATCGTTCATGCATCGTCAAACAAACATCATACATAAATCGTACAAGGCATACACTTACCAATTAAGGTAAGTGTATTAACTATCACAGCGAGTATGCACACAGCCCCGAAAACATAACCAGGAATTGGGCTAGAAACTCACCTGAATGCGGTTACGTCTTCTGTTAATTACTTCCTCTTTAGCTGTGTGCGACTAACTGTTTAATAAATACAATATTAAGTACCGCTCTAGTCCTCTCATTTCTAGTTAATTAGCCTTACGCGTCTAAGCCGGTTTTACTTCATTGAATCTTTACCGGTTAGTTAATCGTTACTCGTTAATCTTTAAAGGTATCGTTCATAAATTATCAAAGTCCAAGGGCTAATATGTAATTATCTCATTCTTTTCTAAGTCCAGGGACTGATATGTAATTCTGCCAAACTTCTAGTTCGTTACCCTGTCTTTAACGAATTGGACCATATAATGAATTGGTCTCTTTCGTTTGGTCTGGTTAACGCATGAACCCTGTAACGAACGGGGTTCATCTGTCCTTCGCTTAACGGATGGCCTTAACGAATTAAGGCTAGTTCGTTACTTCTTCTTCGCGAATTGCGGTAACTAATTGTTTAAAGAACCTTTGCTAGCTCGTTATTTATCCCTTAACGAATTGACACGCGAACTGCCTCTGGTTCGTAATTTGCTCTTAACGAAATGGAGTAACGAATTGCCCTCTACTTTGTTAAGTTACCGCTAACAAACTAGGGTTAACATTCCCTGAAACCACCTTAACCTCGTACCAAATCTCCGGCGCCGCCATTGCCGGAATAACGGGATCTGGAAAACCGAGATCTCGCTTGTTTCACCACCGTTTTCATCGTTTTTCGTCCCGTTCGATACATATCTGAGCTAGGGTGATACCTATGCTCATCTTAGGCTCGGTTTATACCCGATTCCACCCGGATCTCAGGACTTCAACGGTTTAACGGTGTCGGCTCGTCGTTTCGTGACTAAATCTAACGGGTTTGGACCTCTACAATATCCCACTATCATTACCTCGGGTTGATGCTCGGTTTCCACCTTGGTTTCGGCTAGAAAGAGAGAAATATGAGAGAGAGCTAAGTGTGTGTTTTGGTGGTGTATGGAATATGTGTGAAATGAATGATAAATGGGAATTTAAGATTTATATAATTATGGATCATGGGCTTAAGCCCATGGTCTCATCCTTCTTTCCTTCATGACCCAAGTCCATAATCCATATCCATTAACCAACACTAGCCCGACCCATACTAACTCCTACTCTATTTTACTATTTCTCCGCTTACCCGAGTAAACTTCCCACAATTATTAAATATTATAATTAATATGATCTTAGAAATTTCGGGATGTTACAAGTCTTCCCCCCCTTAAAGAGGTTTCGTCCCCGAAACCTAACTTATTCCTTGTAAAAGGGAACACTTCTTATATTCACACACTTTATTGAACCGCCTTTGCTTTTCGGGTTATCCTTCTTACTCCTGACTTGCATTCATCGAGTGGTGATCATGTGTTTTAGCTATTAAGGTAGCTTGTCTATGAGGCTCTCGATGTCTCAAGTCTCATCTCGTCTTCCCAAGGACCCTTGTTTTATATAATAATGCGAACGCCTAAGATGACGCTCTAACACAACACAACTATTTATCATAACCAACATGCATTCAAGATAATTCATATCATAACCAATAAACACCGGTCTAAACTTTAAAGTAAGTACATAAAAACACGCGTCAAGTCATTCATAAATCAAACATAAATTAAAACTTAATAGAGCTATTGCATAAACAATTATTCCTTCATCGAGTGCTCCTCCCTACAGCTGTCCTAAGTCCTTACCCCCTTCGCACCTCCCGCCTCTGATTCCTTGCTATCCCTAGCCATGTGGTAAGCTTTTCCGCATTTGAAGCACTTCAGACGATCAGGGCGTTCTCGAGAGTAATGCCCACTCTTTCCACACCGATAGCACCTGTCTGACCCAGTTTTGCATTCTCCCTGGTGCACTTGGCCACTCGTCCTACATGCATCCTTGTTTCCAACCTTAGCCTTCCTCTCATCAGTTGTTGTCACCATATCGCCAGACCGCTTAGCAGAGGTAGCCCATTTCTTCTTCTTCTTTTCCTCCAACACCACATCATCCTCAGCCAGGTAAGCATAAACCACTTCTGCAAGCTCGACAGCCGAGTAAAAAGAAGCAGGTTTATTTGCCCTGACTAACATGCGGACTTTTTGTGGTAATCCCCTGACATAACATTTGATTCTCTTAGCCTCAGTGTCAACCATATCAGGCACCAACCTAAATAGTCATTTGAATTCAGTAGTATACTCGCGGTGTGTTATCTTTCCCGCCTTCAGTTACAGAAACTTCATCTCGGTCCTCTAAACCTCGGCATCAGCATAAAACCTTTTCATCACTAACTCCTTCAGGTCATTCCATCTCATTGCCATGATCTCTTCTCGAGTCTCCCTTACAGTTTCCCACCAGTACATAGCCTCATCTTCAAATGACTAAGTGGCATAACCCACTGCTTGGTCGGGACGACACTCGCTAATTCGGATAATCTTGTTCATAGTGGTTATCCACTGGAGAGTAGCGATTGCGTCTCCTAAACCAGTCAGCTTTGGCGGGTCACAACCTATAAATGTCTTGTAGTTGCACCCACCTCGGCCTCTCTTCCCGTCATCAACCTTCACCGACTTAACCACACTTGATTCCTCCTTCTCCTTCTCATCATCCTTCTTACTCTTTTCCCCCGACTTCTCAGCAGTCTTTTCATGACTTCTAGCGGACTTTTCAAGATTCCAATTCTTCGCTGCAGCTGCTACTGCTGAGTGATGGCAAATTGAATAGCAGGGTCAAGTTGATACCCTTCATTGTTACACGGATTTCCACCGGCTGCACTTTCTTCTCCCTCAGCGTTAAAAGCTGATTCTACTGACGGTTCTCGGACAACGCGTGGCCCACCACGAGGTCCCATACGTCCTCCTCTTCCAGCAACTTTCTTAGCTCCAACCATCGTATTCTATAAGGAAACACAAACGTCATCACTTAAGGAACCATTTTGTACAAGGATAGTAAGGCTAACAGGTAATAACAGTGGCCAGCTGAGATTAGCTGCTCACGTTACTTTCCGTGTCCTATACACTTCCTCTTATGAGTCTATTTGTGCTTGTTCTACTTCTAACAGTTAGACCATCAACAGTTCACATCATTATATGCTCCTATCCTTAGCAATTAAGCTAGCATTCATACGTCATTTATTTAGCAATCATGCAAACATTCATTCATTATTCTACTTTACATGTGAACTTAATCACATACTCTCCCTTTACTTAGCTTGCTTGAGTGACACATGGCATTCTCGTACTGGCGTCTTCTTTCTTTTCTTACTTTAATCCCATTCCTTGTTCGAGTCTAAGCATGTAGGATGCTTAAATCTCTTGAACTTTTCTCTGATACCAACTTGTAAGGCCCCGTTCCCGGTGCCTCACTTTAACGTTGGATTTACTCATAAACACAGTTCTAAATATCAGAGTTAATTAAAAAGTTTCGCGGAAACGATAACATTAATCATTCGGTACAAGACATTAATCTTTTATTTTAAACCATAACATAAAACATTATATTTAAAACATCATTTCTTTTATCATCAGATGCCAGCTGTTCAATCCATGCCACGTGCCATCCTCATGCTAACTCTTCAGCCTGATCACCCGCGTGCATACTAAAAGTCAACAACGCTGAGTGAGTTCTAGTTAATCAGGAGACATACAACACATACGTATAACGTACCCGTACTCAATCAATTACCTTACTACCATACATACATATCTACAATCACTAACCTTAGTCTACCGAGAGTACGTTCATAGTCCCCCGTCTATACCTGTAGTCAAGGTCGTGAACACGTAAAAGGTCCGCAGTCCTTACCTATGTTCACCAAATTATGGTACGTGCATGGTCCGCAGTCCTTCCCTATACCATCCTATATTAACAACACGTACAAGGTCCTCAGTTCTTCCCTATGTTGCAACCTGAACCATAGCACGTACGAATTCCGCAGTCCTCCCCTATGCTACCACAACACAAATACAGCACGTATAAGGTCAACAGTCCTTTCCTATGCTGGGGCCTATCTATAATACGTATAAGGTATACAGTCCTTATCTACGTTGATGTCTATTATCCGTAATACGTATAAGGCCCACCGTCCTTATCTACGTTGACGTCAATTATCTACAATACGTATAAGGCCCACCGTCCTTATCTACGTTCACATCTATCATCAATATCACGTATAAGGCCCACAGTCCTTAACTACGTTCCCATCTAACATCTATAACACGTATAAGGGTCGCAGTCCTTAACTACGCCACCACATACCAAGTCAATGTCCAACGGAAGTCAGAGAGATTTGTCGTCCTAACTTACTATGTCGGACGTAGAACTAACATACCATTCATGTACCTATATACAGGTACAATAAGTACACTGTAGCATAAGAACAAGCTTGGAGTTCTTCACATCCTTCGTTTAACAGTCATACCCCTTGTCGGTACGTGAAATATCTGAAGATCGTTCACGCTCCGACAAGTGTTCATTTATAATGTTCATACATCATCCATACATTACATATGACATTTATATCTTTATTTATAAACTGACAGTACGCGCAATATCCGAAGATCGTTCACGTACGACAATCAATCATTCATATATCATATATACACATCAATCATACTCTAACTATTACTTGATGGTGCATGCAATATCCGGAGATCGTTCATGCATCGTTAAACAAACATCATACATAAATCGTACAAGGCATACACTTACCAATTAAAGTAAGTGTATTAAGTATCACAGCGAGTATGCACACAGCCCCGAAAATATAACAAGGAATGGGGCTAGAAACTCACCTGAATGCGGTTACGTCTTCTGTTAATTACTTCCTCTTTAGCTGTGTGCGACTAACTTTTTAATAAATACAATATTAAGTACCGCTCTAGTCCTTCTCATTGCTACTTAATTAGCCTTACGCGTCTAAGCCGGTTTTACTTCATTGAATCTTTACCAGTTAGTTAATCGTTACTCGTTAACCTTTAAAGGTATCGTTCATAAATTATCAAAGTCCAAGGGCTAATATGTAATTATCTCATTCTTTTCTAAGTCCAGGGACTGTTCTGTAATTCTACCAAACTTCTAGTTCGTTACCTGTCTTTAACGAATTGGACCATATAATGAATTGGTCTCTTTCGATTGGCCTGGTTAACGAATGAACCTTGTAACGAACGGGGTTCATCTGTTCTTCGCTTAACGGATGGCTTTAAGGAATTCAGGCTAGTTCGTTACTTCTTCTTAGCGAATTGACGTAACGAATTGTTTAACGAGCTTTTGCTAGTTCGTTATTCATCCCTTAACGAATTGACACGCGAACTGCCTCTGGTTCGTTATTTCCTCTTAACGAAATGGAGTAACGAATTTCCCTCTAGTTCGTTAAGTCACCGCTAATGAACTAGGGTTAGGTCAGAACATTCCCTGACACCACCTTAACCTCGTAAAAAATCTCCAGCGCCGCCATTGCCGGAATAACGGGATCTTGCTGGAAAAGCGAGATCTCGCTTGTTTCACCACCGTTTTCACCGTTTTTTGTCCCGTTCGATCCAGATCTGAGCTAGGGTGATCCCTATGCTCATAATAGGATCGGTTTATACCCGATTCCACCCGGATCTCAGGACTTCAACGGTTTAACGGTGTCGGCTCGTCGTTTCGTGACTAAATCTAATGGGTTTGGATCTCTACAATATCCCACTATCATTACCTCGGGTTGATGCTCGGTTCCCACCTTGGTTTCGGCTAGAAAGAGAGAAATATGAGAGAGAGCTTACTGTGTGTTTTGGTGGTGTATGGAATATGTGTGAAATGAATGATAAATGGGAATTTAAGGTTTATATAATTATGGATCATGGGCTTAAGCCCATGGTCTCATCGTTCTTTCCTTCATGATCTAAGTCCATAACCCATATCCATGAACCAACACTAGCCCGACCCATACTAACTCCTACTCTATTTTACTATTTCTCCGCTTACCCGAGTAAACTTCCCACAATTATTAAATAATATAATTAATATCATCTTAGAAAATTCGGGATGTTACAAGACACATTTGACTTTGGCTTCAGAATTTGTTTCGGTCTAGAAGCCGACTTGGTTCTCGGGACCGGAACAAAGTTTCTATCATGCCTTTGAAACATGTTAGGCTTGGTCTGATTAAAGTTTAACCTATAAGTCTTGTTTCTTTTCCAATCACCGTTAGAGGAATTTGCCACATGATACGTTGATTTCTTATAAATAGAGCCCACACAAACATTTGAAGTAATAAAATTCTAAACATGCAAATTTAAAGAAGCATTAGAGTTAATGTCTTTATTATTCAAAACCGATAAGTCATCATCCTCATCAATCCAATCCTCAATAATTACTTCATCTACACGTGAAGCAAACACATTAGTATCATTCACCCTTGAGATTGATTCAGTAGCATTTACTGAACCAGGAGCACTTTTGCCATTTTCAGCTAATTTACCATACTGCATATTTTTAACCTTTTCTTCATGCTCTCTGGTAAGAGGAAGTTCAGTGTAATTTTTGTTATATGGAGGAGGTACAACACTGTACCTTATACCCTGGCCAGAGTTTTCATTCCTCCATAATTGATTCTTAATCATATAATTTACAACAACACTAGAGCTATCAAATTTTTTAAACTTGAATTCAACCTTTTCATATTTATTTTTTAACTTAGCGATCTCTAACTTATCGGCTTCAATTCAGCAGTTAAATCATCAATTTTATGTTTGGCATCTAAGTGGTGACAACATTTATGCTAAAATCAGATTGAAGTTTAGAGAAATATTTTTTACTGTGCCTCAAGTTATTATTTGAAAGCTTTCTCGAGTTTCTTAAGAGTAAAGTTTTTAGATTATTTCTCTAATCTAGCTACTATTTTGAGATTTATATATATCTACCTTATTAATACAAGATCAAGAACATAATTCAGAACTTACCTCGGTTGAGCTGGAAGGAGTGAAAGCCATGAAAGCAAATTGAAGTTCCTTAACTTGTTCCTCAACAACATTTTCTTCTTCAGCAACCTCAATTTGGGCGAAGTTTGTTGTCTGATTGTTGATGCTGAGAGCCGCCGTCTGATCATTCCAAAAGAACTGTTGAGCTACCAAATCCCGCTCACCTTCACCCAAACTAGCTGCACATTCTCCTTTTGAATTGCCCAGTGGAACCAATGCCCTTTATCTGTTCCCTTATTTAGTTGGATTAGTGAATTCATGAGCGAAGTGACTCAACTCGTGATAGTTGTAGCACCTCAGAGTGTATTTGTTAAATCCCACATTTTGGTTAGCTGGCATATTCCAGTTGTTTCTGCCTGTTCTCTTTGTAAAGTTTTTCGCATGAAACACTGCCATGGCTATTTTTCAAGAGATATCCATTTCCTCCATATCATCAGGATGGATTTGATCCAACTCAGCAGCTACAACTGGTTGAACCAGATCTCCAGCAAGAAAGGCATTACAGCAATTCATGAACCCTTCCATCAAGGCGATGTTTTCTTGAGTCTCCTTTGAGACATAGGGAATCCAATTGGGAGACTGACTGGAAGATGCAGCAGATGGCTGGGGCTTAGCAGCAGAAGCAGATTGTTGAATGATGTGTTGTAAAATACACGTATTTTCCATACCTTTTTATCATCTTTTTATTACTAATTTATATAATAACTTATGCTTTTAGCTTGTTTTAACTTGATCTTACAAAGTTTATTATTTTGTGTAGGTGACGATTTTTAAAAGAGAAAAGGATCGGGTTTTGGAAGACATAAGAGGCTTATATGATCAAGTTTTGAAGACCAAGTTAAAGCCCAACCCAAAATCCCATTGGTGTAAACCCTTACATGTTATTATATAATATAACATAAAAGAAAAAAAAACCTAACACCCAAGACCTTAGTTCCGATCGGCAGAGGGTGACACAAAGAAAGAAAAAACAATCTAAAACCCAATTGTTTGTTTTTTGCTCAATTCTCACAGCCACCAAGTACACACAAATAGAAAAGTGGGCTTTCCATTCATTTATGTGGAAAACTGCAGCAGCTAGCAAGCAAAAGAAAGCATAAAAAATTAAACCCTAACTTGGGTATTAATTCCGATCGGCAGCTACTAGTCAGGGAATAAAATTCGTTTTTGCTTTTTGATTGAACCAAGGGTGACTTGGTACAGCAGCTCGGGGTCATATACATCAATAAACTTAGCCATAATATTAAGTATAACTCTCATAAACTTTGTTCTTTTGTTCAAGATACATAACTAGTTGATTTTGATCTTTAACTTGGATTGTTTTGCATTTAAATTGAAGATTGAGTTGCTATTAGTTATCATTGATCATTGAATGAGTTTAATTATATTTTGGTTGAGTTATATGATGTTTAATTTGATATATAGCTGCTGTCCAAAATCAATGATAGGCTAAAGTAGTTAGTTCTACCTAGGTTAAATGATTATTGTTAGGTTTTAGTAAGTAGATTGGATTGTTGATGATCATGACTTGAATTGTTAATGTAAAGTTTGGTTTAACATTGAATTAGGTTGTGTTTATTGGATATGTTTTGATTAATAATACTCAATTACCTCTTGATTTGATTGATTGAATCGGTTTTAGTTGATTTTAGCTTGTTTAAACTCTTTACTTTGTGTTTAGAGATTGTTTGCGGGAAGTACAACCGTAGGGTTAAATTGGGTATATTAATTAGTTAAAATCAGCGGGTAGGCACCTTCTTAGAGACCGAGAGGTGATAGGAAGTAGGGTCATCTAATAGCTTTTACTTGTTAGGATTAGGATCGCGCGAGAGCGGGTTTGGTTCTTGTCGGGTTTGGGTTTGTGAGCGATTAGTTGACCTAGTTTAAGTTAAACTAAATTGTTCCTCTATCCTTGGTTGCGTAGTGTTCGTCTCCATTAGGGTAGTGTGTCGGTGAGAATGAGAGGAGAGTCGGCATTAGAGCACTTTAACAATTCGTCACCCGGTTTTGTTCTTAAAACCAATTAAGGGTAGGTTAGGGTTTGTTAGTGAGACCGAGAGGTAATCTAGCTTCCTGAGTGAACCTTAGTTGTGTCATCCTTAGATACCGGTATCGTGAGATTCTACGATCCATTAGCTTGTTATACCTTCAATAGGATTCTTACCTATGTAGACGTTTTTCCCATTGATAAATCTTATTTTCACAGTTTCGTCTAGTTTTCTTAATTTAAGTCTTTTAAGTTAATTTAAGTTAGGTTAAGTAGTTAATAATTAAAAATCATTTAAAATATATTATTCTTAGGTGAGTCTTATTTAGGGTTAAGTGTTAAATACGTTTTCATGTGTCCTTGCGTTCGATACTCGGACTTCCTTAGTGCTATACTATTAGTGATCGGTACACTTGCCGGTTTTGTGTGGTTTCTTTAGGATTTTCGTTTAATAATTTAAAGCTTAGTTGTGAGGGCATCATTATACACACATCAAGTTTTTGGCGCCGTTTCCGGGGACACGGTTAGAGGCGTATTAAGAACGACTCGAGTTAGGACTTACCTTGTTTACTACTTATTTTTTTTATTTGTTTTGTTTGTTAGTTTAAAATAGTTTAGCTAATTTTAGTTTATTTTGTTTATTTTAATAGTTGTATCGACGTACTCGATCTCTAGGACAACCGAAAACTGAAGGATTTTCCGAACTAGAGATAGAGAGCTTCGTGAGAGACTTCTTACAAAGCCGTGTTCCAGTTCATCTACGTCCGTCGGTAATACATTCTCCTCTCCTGGTTTTTCTGAACCCGTCATTAGGGATAGGATTATGGGTGACGCGAATCTACCACTGAGGAGGACAGTTGCAGACCGGGCCCATCGGTCGATGCTGGCGCGAGATCCAGCAATGCTCCACCAGCTATCAGAGTTCTCACGACTTGGCAGATTCCATCTAATATTCTGAACACGATTGCTCATTCTGCTCAATTTCACGGGTTGCTCCATGAGAACCCACATGCTCATCTCACTCGCATCATACGAATTTGCGACACGTTTCATCTTGCTGGCGTATCCGAAGACGCCATCAAACTCCGAATCTTTCCTTTCTCACTCGTCGATCATGCGAGTCTGTGGCTTGAGTCCCTCCCACAGGGATCTACTTGGGCTGCTATGCAGACCCAATTTCTTGAAAAATACGATCCTCCTGCTAAGGACGCTCGTTTGCGTAACCAGATTCATTCATTCCAGACGGAGGACACTGAGAGCTTCTACGAGGTGTGGGAGAGATTTAAAAATATACTTGCTTTATGTTCGAACCACGGCCTACAAGACTGGGCGGTTGTTGAGAAGTTCTACAACGGAGTGACGTACGCGACTCAGAGTATGCTCGACACAGCTGCGAGAGGTAACCTATTGACGACAAAGGATACGGATGAGTGCATTTCCTTGTTTAACGGTTTAGCCATGAGTGGATACCAGCGACCACCAGTTAAGAGTACCAAAACCGTCGACTCCTTATCACGCGACATGCATTCGGTCGACACGAGCATCGCACTTGCTGCACAGGTTGAGGCGTTGGCAAAGATCGTGAAGGACTTGCAGGTGAAGAGTAAGTTGTGTGAGATCTGTAAAGGGGGGCATGATACTGTTCAGTGCCCCGTAGGCTTCCAGGAGGAGGCAGTCGACTTCGTTAATAACCCAAACCTAAATCAAAACTCTTTCAATTCTTATAATTCGGGGTGGAGGGGTAACCAAAATTCCAACTGGAGGAACGGAAATCAGTCCGGCTTCCAGCAATGTCAGAGCCTATTCCAGGATTCCGGTGAGGGAACGAGTAGTGGGGAGAAGAAGACCACGTTAGAGGAGATGATGGCACAACAGACGCAGATGCTGTCGCAGCTTATGACTCGAGAGGACTCCCGTCACAAAGAGACTCAAGAAAAATTTCGGGAGCATGAGTCATTCTTGAGAAATCAAGGAGCGTCAATTCAAAATATTGAGCGTCAGATGGGAGAGATAGCAAGTTGTCTGAATGAAAGGTCGCTAGGTACACTTCCAAGTAATACCGAAAAAAATCCGAAGGCATTCGCGAAGGTTGTGACAACGAGGAGCGGTGCAGGGGCACGTAGCGAGCCCGTGATTCAGGAAGCGACGAGAGGAGTCGTTAACGAACCTGCGGTAGATGTAGAGCAGCAGGTAGACGAGGAGATTCAGTTGGAGTCTCCACCGGCCAAGGTGCATCAGAAGCACAACCCAGGAGGTACAACACATGTCGAGAACCAGCCACTACCCAGCACACCACCTAGAGTCTACAAACATAGACTTCCATATCCCGGGAGAGTCCGTAGGGACAGAGCCGAGGAGCAGAACTCCAAATTTCTTGATCTTATGAAGCAGCTTCATCTTAACACTCCATTCCTTGAGGCACTTACGCAAATGCCCAAATATGCAAAGTTCTTGAAGGATATTCTTTCGAACAAAGAGAAGTTAGCCGAAGTCTCTTCCATTCCTCTGAGTGCTGGTTGCTCTACAGTCTTGCAGAGAAAGTTACCAGAAAAGATGTCTGATCCTTGGAGTTTCATTATTCCTTGCATCTTGATTGATAATACGGTTGTTCATGCGCTGGCAGATCTTGGTGCCAGTATTAATCTCATGCCGTATTCCGTGTATCACAAGTTGGGTCTAGGCGAACCGAGGCCTACCCGTATGGGTATCCAACTTGCTGATCGTTCTGTGATATACCCCCGAGGGGTGGTCGAGAACATGCTTGTTCGTGTCGACAAGTTCATCTTCCCGGTGGACTTTGTCATCCTGGACATGAATGATGACGATAGTGTCCCACTTGTCTTGGGCCGACCATTCCTTGCCACAGCACAGGCGTTGATCGATGTCTGCGAGGGTAAGTTGATCTTAAGAGTTGGGGATGAGAACGTCACCTTTGACGTTCGACAGTCACTGAAACACCCCAAGTCTGCTGATGACTCCTTATACTTCATTGATACCATCATGGAGCATGTCGGGGAGTTTCTCAACGAAATCTATGGAGGATCTGCCTCCGACACCCAGATTCTCGATAGGGAGATTCCGGAGATTGAAATTGTTGCTGTAACTAATCAGTCCTTAGATGACAACACCGAGTCACATATCCCTAAATCTGGCGTGTATACTAGAGATCGTACGAGAAGATCCGATGGACCGACCTTCGGTCGGGAGTCCTCCTTCTTCTTTAGAGCTTAAGGATATGCCTTCCCACCTTGAGTATGTGTTTTTAGATGAAGAGAGGAAGCTGCCAGTTATCATTGCATCTGTTTTGATGGAGGTCGAGAAGGAGAAGTTGTTGAGGGTGCTACGAGAGCACAAAGAGGCTATTTCATGGAAGATTATCGACATCAAGGGTATCAACCCTTCGTTTTGCACTCATTAAATCCTCATGGAGGAAAATTTCAAAACAGTCGTTCAGCCACAGCGGCGGCTTAATCCGAAAATGCAAGAGGTCTTGAAGAAGGAAATCATTATACTCCTTGATGCGGGGATCATTTTCCCCATTTCTGATAGTGCTTGGGTGAGTCCAGTCCAAGTGATTCCTAAAAAGGGTGACATGACTGTCGTCACCAACGAGAGGAACGAGCTTATTCCCACTAGGACTGTGACGGGAAGGCAAGTCTGCATCGACTATCACAGACTAAATGATGCCACCAGGAAGGACCACTTTCCTTTACCCTTCATTTATCAGATGTTAGAGCATTTAGAAGGTCAGCAGTACTACTGCTTCCTAGATGGTTTCTCCGGGTACTTCCAGGTTCCCATAGCTCCTGACGACTAGGAGAAAACCACTTTTACCTGCCCTTACGGAACGTTTGCCTATAAACGTATGCCGTTCGGACTTTGTAACTCTCCGGCCACATTCCATAGGTGTATGGTGGCCATTTTCCATTATATGATCGAGGACTCCATGGAGGTGTTCATGGACGATATTTCCGTATTTGGGAGTTCCTTCGATCATTGTTTATCAAATCTCGAGAGGATGATGTCCCGCTTCGTTGACACTAACCTAGTCCTTAACTGGGAGAAGTGTCATTTCATGGTTCGCGAGGGCATTGTTCCGGGGCATCGGATTTCAATTGCGGGGATAGAGGTTGACCGCGCAAAGGTCAAGACCATTTCTAATCTTCCCCCGCCTACTTCTGTGAGATTCATTCGTGGCTTTATAGGTCATGCCGGGTTCTACCGCCGGTTCATCAAAGATTTTGATAAAATCGTGAGACCCATGACCAAAATTTTGGAGAAGGATGCTCCATTTGTTTTTTCTGAGCAGTGTATCGAGGCGCTTGATCTTCTAAAAGACAAACTCATTAACGCCCCGATCATGGTTGCTCCCGACTGGTCGTTACCATTCGAGTTGATGTGTGACGCGAGCGACTTCGCAGTCGGAGTGGTTCTTGGACAACGGAAGGATAAACACTTCCATCCGATCTAATATGCTAGCTCGACCTTAAATGGCGCACAGGAAAGCTATACCACCATCGAAAAAGAGCTTTTAGCTGTGGTGTTCGCTTTCGACAAATTTCGGTCCTATCTGGTCCTGTCAAAGACGATTGTTTACACGGATCATGCCGCTATTCGATATCTCTTCAGCAAGCAGGATGCTAAGCCTCGTCTTATCCGATGGATCCTGTTGCTTCAAGAGTTTGATATAGAGATCCGTGATAAAAAGGGGGCCGAGAATGTGGCGGCCGATCATCTTTCACGTCTAGAGGGAGTTGATTTGGGAGATTCGGGGACCAGGATCGACGATCGTTTTCCGACTGAGAGTTTGATGTTTGTTACTGAACAAGCGGAAGGTTTTCCATGGTTCGCTGATTTCGCGAACTATCTTTCTGACGGATACCTCCCGAAGATGCCTTACCAGCAAAAGAAGAAATTCTTTGATGACATCAAATTTTACCTTTGGGATGACCCGTATCTTTTCCACATCGGTGCTGATCAGCTTATTAGGAGGTGTGTAGATGTCAAGGAAGGATGGCAAATTCTGAGCCGTTGTCATGTGGGACCGACAGGAGGTCACCACGGTGTGAGTTCTACGGTTAGGAAAGTCTTTGATTCTGGTTTTTACTGGCCGTCTATCTTTAAAGATGCTCATTTATTAGTTAAGAGTTGTGATCGTTGCCAACGTGTGGGCAACATTTCTTCGCGAAACTAAATGCCCCAAAATGCTATTCAAGTTTGTGAGGTTTTCGATGTGTGGGGCATTGATTTCATGGGACCGTTTCCATCTTCGCGTGGGAACTAGTACATACTCGTGGCTGTCGATTACGTGTCTAAGTGGGTTGAGGCCAAAGCTCTACCCACGAATGATGCCCGAGTAGTAGTCCGTTTTCTCAAAAGTCTATTTGCTCGTTTTGGAGTTCCTAAAGCCTTGATCAGTGATCGAGGTATTCACTTCTGCAACTCGTAGATGGATAAGGCTTTGCAGCACTATGGGGTCACCCATCGGCTTGCGGACCGCCTACCACCCACAGACTAGTGGGCAAGCAGAAGTGAGTAATCGGGGAACCAAACGTATTCTCGAGAAAACGGTTGGTTCAAATCGTCGGGATTGGTCCGACAAATTAGATGATGCGTTGTGGGCCTTCCGTACAGCCTACAAGACTCCTACTGGTTCCACACCATTTCGGATGATTTATGGGAAGGCCTGTCATCTTCCTGTTGAATTGGAACACCGTGCTTCATGGGCCCTGCAAAGGGTTAATATTGATTTATCCACCGCAGAGGGTAATCGTTTCCATCAGTTACACGAGTTAGAGGTGCTCCGGGATCACGCATATGCACAATCATTTAGGTATAAGGAGCATTCGAAGGAACTGCATGATAGAAAGTTGAAGGGTAATAAGCAGTTCAAGTGCGGGGATAAGGTCTTACTGTATAACTCCCGGTTGAGGTTATTCCCGGGAAAGTTGAAATCCTGATGGTCGGGATCGTTCACGGTCACTGAGGTATTCCCGTATGGCACCATTGAGATACAAGATCAATGCGAGATGTTTAAGGTGAATGGTCATAGATTGAAGCACTACATAAGCGAGCCGATAACTGATCAGATAGTCGAGGTGTTCTACCTTGACTCATTCACCGAAGTGTAGACGTGAAGGATACATCACTCGGGAGACAGCATGAGTTGTAGAGTTTGTATTATGATTTTCTTTATTATCTGTTTTTATTTGTTTTATTTTTGTTATTTATAAAAACATAAAAATTACAAAAAATTAAATATTTAATAAAAAATCAAAAAATTAAAAAATACAAAAACACAAAAATATGTTTATTTCTTATGTTTTTGCTTTCTGTTTTGTACGCCGCTACATGCGAGCGAGTTTGAGTTATTACAGGTATTATTATGCGCATGGTAGCTCTGATGGCGTTCTGGAACTGGTTCTCCCGAGTTTACGGCCGCGAATGAAATGATATACAGTCGTTTGATTGACACATAACTGGTGAAGATTATGCATATAAACCAGGGGAGTAACCCGTTCTCTGTTTTACTTTTTTCTTTAAGTTTTATTTACTTTTATTTCTTTTCCTTGTTCTCATCAAGGACGATTTCGTTCTAAGTGTGGGGATGAGAATTTATTTTACTTAGTTGTAGGAAAAAAATTTTAATATAAAAAAATTAAAAAAAATAAGAAATAAAAAAACATGTAATTTTAATTATCAAAAGTTTCATGGACATTTCAAACATTATTTATAAATTATGATATTTTCAATTTAATACATATTATTAGTTAAAAAAAATCTCCCTAGACGCAACCACAAGTTCCCAAACACCCGTAATCCATCTTAAACTATCGCCTTAAATCAAACCACCCTTCCACTTCAAAAGTTTCCCGAGCACTCAAATCCTCCCTCGATATGAACGAAACCTAACACATTAACGTTATATCCTCACCAACTCAAGCCCCATGCAAAATCCAAGATGTACAATATTAACCCAACAAAAAGCCCTAACTACCAACACTTCTACGCCACGAAAACCAATCAAACCCACTATCCTAATACTTCGAAGACACCGACAAACACACTCACAAATGTCTTGAACATATACAAACCAAAGTTTACCCAACTATGACTCAAAACCCTTCGACCCATACCATGTCGAGTCACAAACCATATCGCCACATCGTTCCCATACAACCATAGAGTTTGATATCAAAATAGCAACCTAAACACTCTTTACAAAATACATGGATAAACCAAATCTCAACCCAAACTAGCCAAGATCAAATTATCCAACTCAACAACTTAACCCGAGCTCAAATAAGCCAAACCTCACCTATTAACCCAACCACTACTCACACAAATTAGCTAAGCCTAACCCACTCAGACGGCCCAAACTCAACAAACCCCATCGATTCAACTCAAGAAAACTCAACTATCCAAGCCAACCTAAACACTCTCACTTACTACAAAATTTCCAAACCATTCACCGTACGAAGACTAATACCCCTCCATACACACACAAGCTTCATTTTCCGTAAATATATATATATATATATATATATATATATTATTTATATATATACAACTAGTATATTTATAACAACTTCATGTGTTCAAATAATCACTTATAGATTATAAACTCTTTCAAGATTAACGGTTTACATGTTATGTCCATATTTTATAAATCATCTTTGTAAAATGTAATATTGTCATGACAACAAAATTTGATTATGAGGATTTGCCTTCAAAGATTATTAAACGATTATATGGGTGATTTCAAGAATCATAAATATTGTCACCTAAGGTGATAAATCTCATAAAGACTTTATAATTACGATGTTTCATTTTGAATGTTGAATGCGGGATTTATTTAGTAATAAATTACAACTTTCACCATATTGCATAAACTCAATGACCATGGCTTTGCAAATCTTTTGGGACACGTTTATAAATATTTTATATTGTTACACAAATTTTTGTTCAATAACGATTTACGCAAACTATTACTTCTTATTATCGCAAGCATCATTTTATAAATATTTTTCATCACAACCGCTTTATGTATACAAACCCCTTTAACAAATTGGGCTTACAAGATTTACTCTTGTTAATGATCAAAACGTTTCACTAGCTACGCGTTACCGCGATATATTGATATAATTATATTCATTTTCTTAGAAACATTAAAATAGCCTTACTTAATACCTCATTTGCAATTTTATTCTATTATACGCTAAGCGATTTACATATTTCGACATTAATTCGAGTCTCACAATTATTGCGATTTTCTTTTCATTTAATTAGATGTTTCGATGACAATATTATACACATGAGATTTCATTTTGATGTTTTTGATTATTCATTACCGAATTCAAACTATTCAAGAACAATTATGTGTAATATTTTCATAGCCTCAATTTCGCTACAAATTTTGTTTATCTTTTAAACGATATTTCCATGACTATGTTATTCATATTTGAGCATTTATGGAAACATAATTCTATGCATTATTCTATATCATTTTATCTAATCTATTAACGGCCTATGTGTGGCTGTCTACAAATTTTGGCATGTAAGGCCCCGTTCCTGGTAGCCCTACTTTAGCGTTGGATTTACTCTTAAACACAGTTCTTACAATCAGGGTTAATTAAAACTTTCGCAGAAACGTCAACTTAAATCACATGACATTACATTTAAAACAATATTTCTTTCATCTTCAGATGCCAGTCGTTCAATCTCTACCATGTGCCAACCTCATGCTAGTTCTTTAATCTGATCACCTGCGTGCATACTAAAAGTCAGCTACGCTGAGTGAGTTCTAGATAATCAAGCAACTTATCATACAACCACTATATGCATCATATACGTATCCGAAGACACGTAGTCCATTATCTAACCTGCTCACCTTACCACTTAGCCTCTTATTTACACCTACCACTTTGCCACTTTGCCACTTTAATAACGTATAACATTATGCCACTTTGCCACTTTAATGACGTAGTCACGTATAGGCTTACCCTACCACGTACTATCGTCATGCCACTAACACTCTTACTAGACTCTTGCCACTTCTAACACACTCTACCTCTATTGTCTACAACACGCTTCATATCATTTACATAATAAGCAAGTCACATCATAGCATTCATACACACTAATAACCACTTGGCAATCACTATCCATGGCGATACGTGCAATATCCGAAGATCGTTCACGTACCGACAAACATTATATAATAGCTACATCGTATAACATCTATAGCATACACTTACCACTTAAGGTAAGTGTATTCACACTTCACATCGAGTATGCACACAGCCCCGAAAACATAACAAGGAAAGTGGGGCTAGAAACTCACCTAAACTTGGTTAACAACTACTCATTCTTTAGCTGTGCGTGACTAACTGTATAACAAATACACATATCAATTAACTATTACTATCCATATCGCGTTTCTAATCTATTTACAACCCTCAACGAACGGGGTCCGGGGACAGCGCCCCTGGCAGCAGGGTCTAGGGGCGGCAGCCCCTAGCAGGGTCCAAGGGGCAGAGCCCCTGGCTGGGGTCGAGCTGCCAGGTCAGCTTGTAAAAGTTTTATTTCTATTAATCGCCTTAACACATTTTCCACTAAGATTTTAAATTATTATTTTATTCACCATCATATTTTCCATAATGAATTAAGTGTAATTCGTTATCAGATCACATTCTAATTCGCTATCCAGATTACCTTCTGATTTGTTATCCTTCCTTAGTTGATTCGTTAATCCAGTTCGTCATTTTCCATAACGAATTGGACCTTGTTAACGAACTGGCCCTTAACGAACTGACCCTTAACGAACTGAATCCTTAACGAACTAGGGGTTCATTCGTCATCCTTGACTTAACGAATTGACATAACGAATTAAGGCTAATTCGTTATCTTCCCCTAGCGAACTGGCATAAACAAACTAAGGCTAGTTCGTCTCCCTTTCGCTAACGAATTAGGTTTAGGTTAGAGAATGTCAGAACATTCTATGACATTTACCTTATCCTCGTACCAGCCAACTCTGGCGCCGCCTTCGCCGGAAAACCGTGCGGTGGCCGGAAAAACGTATTCCAGCACCGTTTTCACCGTTTTTCGTCCCGTTCGATCCAGATCTGAGTTAGGGTGACCCCTAAGCTCGTCTTAGGTTCGGTTTATACCCGATTCCACCCGGATCTCGCGACTTCAACGGTTTAACGGTGTCGGTTCATTGTTTCGCAACTAGATCTAACGGTTTTAGACCTCTACAATATCATACTATCATTACCTCGGGTCGGAAATCGGTTCGGCTTCTTCTTCTTCTTGGTTTCGGCTAGAGAGAGCTAAGTGTGTGTTTTAGGTGGTGTATGGAGTATGAGAAAATGAATGATAATTGGTGATTTAAGGTTTATATAATTATGGATCATGGGCTTAGGCCCATGGTCCTTCCCTCCTTCCTTCATAGCCCAAGTCCATAACCCAACACTAGCCCGACCATACCAACTCCTACTCTATTTAATTATTTCCCGCTAACCCGAGTAAACTTTCCCTCCAATTTTAAATAATATAGTTAATATTATTTTGGAAATTTCGGGATGTTACATGGCACTATTAGAAACCGTTATTATGATGACGATTATATAAATGGTTTCACAATAGTGGTCGTATTCACGTTTTATCGCCTTTCATCGATTGTTTTGGTTGTTAACCAAATACTATTTTATTTATATTGATACACGTATGCGTCACCCAAAAAAACTCACCTCATTCTCATGTTATCACATTTCATATAATCATATCCTCAAATACTTATAACCTCAAGTTTGTTCACGTGTGAAACTCAATGTACGACGTTATTGCAAGTTGTATAATCGTTTATCCCGACTTTATGTGATCATTTATTGGGCTTTTCATTTCTATTTATCGGGTTTCATCTTATCAATTTTATTTAGTACCTCGAACCTTTAAAAGGTAAATAAATTTAGGTTTTGGGTGTTTATGTTGTGGGGAAAAGTTTGGTTTTAATTAGTTATTTAAAATATGGAATTGGGTTGTTAACAAATTGTGTTTCGGGATTAGATTGTTGAGTCGTCTCGTCAAGACCCGAGTTCGAGTCCCACGTTAAAACCGATTTTGTGTTATCGTTGTTAAAAGTCGTATAATTAGTATAAAATTATTTAAATATATAAGACTTATTATTTTTAACTATTATTATTTTTATTATTATTAACCCTTTATAAAAAAATGTATATCATTATAAATTCTAATTATTAGTATTATAAATGTTCTATTTATTAATAGATCTTTAATATGGTGAACTCGTTTAGAAACCGAATCCAAATTTAGTATGGTATTATTATTACTATTATTAAAATTATTATTAGTATCATTATTCTTATAATTATTAAAGTTGTTAATATTATTATTAAAGATCATATTATTATTATTTATTAAAATTATATTTTCATCATTTATTATTAGTAATAATATTATTATATTTATTTTGTGAACTCATTTAAAACTCGAACCGACATCGAGGGTGGTATCATTATTTACTATCAATATTTATTATTATTATTATTATTATTATTATTATTATTATTATCAACAACATTTTAACAACATTTTAATTAGTTATCGCTTTTGGATGGTGGAACTATAAATCCTAGACCATTTGGCAACCCTCATGGCAAGGTGTCGTTAACGTAATGCAATTAACGATACCTATAAAATCCTAGACTACTTGGCAACCCCTTGTAGCTAGGTGGTGCTAATGTATTTAGCAATTGTCAATAAAACCCTATACTATTTGGCATCCCCTTATAGCTAGGTGTCGCTAACTTGTTTAGCGATAACTACTTTATCCAAGTTTATAGTTTTTATTTATTGTTTTTTATACAAGTTTTGTGGCTTTTTATTACTATATACTTATATGATCAAACTTATGAATTGCTCACCAACCTTTGTGTTGACAAACTTTATTTTATGATACATGTTTGACTTTTGTTGACTCGAGGACTTGATGAAAAACGTTACCAAGACTATTAGGGTATTAGTAAAACGAACAATATGATTACTACTTGTTTCCAAATTTGTTTATATGAACGAGATGTGTTTGTTTATTGATTTATGAAATAAATGAGCTGATTAAATATTGTCACTTTAAATAGTGTCTTGTGTATTTATCCAATCACATTGCACCCCGGCATGTTCCGCCGCCTCTGGTCGGGGTGTGACATTACCTTCCGTGTTTCTGTCTCTGAATGTCATAGTTAGCCTAATACTTTAGCCACTGTATGCTTGGATATACCTATGAATTATGTTGCTTTAATTTAGCTGAACTTTATGGAATAATTTATAGGTGACTTTTCGTGCTTTCTATGTGTTATATACTTTTTTAGTTCTTTTGTTCCATACGCATATATAGTGATTTTATCAATGTCTAATAATAAGAAAAGGAAAAATGCACATATTGTAATCCAATTCGTGGCATCGTTTTTGTTGTTCGAAGGTTTGGTACCAAATATATATTAGTTCTCTTTGGGTTCTGCTAAATTAGTTCATACTACTTGACCTTTATGTTTCAGATGAGAATAATTGGTAAAGATAAGAGCTATGGGATTTTTTTATAAAACATTTGATGGTGAAGCTAAGGCCGTATTAGAGATAATTTGCTTCTTAGCTGATATGAACTTGCTTAGTTACCAATATGAATCTCAACATTTCATACCAGCTGGCGGCGATGATGATTGAATGTTGTTTGAGTCAAAATTGGGACGATGCCGAAGGATGGCAAGTTGTGACTTGCAGCCTCTCGTGCTTCCATGACGGTTTAATTTCTTTAATTTGTATAGCTAATCAGTGGGGACCATGTCGGAGCTCTTTCAATGAGTGACTCTAATGGTATATTTGATTTAATTAATTTTGGTGTATAGCTAACATGAGTATTTTTTGATATACGTATCCTTGAGTTTTGTATCGCCTTTCTATGGTTCAGGTTGTTACTCACGTCACAGATGCACGTCAAGATTGGGTCGAATGACTAGATGCAATACGTGTTAATGGAAATGAGTCACCAAAACACTCATATACTACACAAACATTGTAAATGGAAGAATTACCAGTGCAAAATGACAAGTTAAAACTGCGGAGCTTAACTACAACATAATTAATTGTCAATAAAACACACCATAAGAATTATGCATTATGATAAATGTTTGCTTACACTATACTATTTGTTTGTTGAATATCACAAACAAATATGGCATATGAATTATGCAAT